>NW_027189168.1:0-12500 GCF_040958095.1 Procambarus clarkii
GTGAATATTCCGTATTTTTTCTAAATAAACTGGGCGATGTAAATGATACAATATATGGGCAGTTAAAGAATTTATAAATGTTGCTCAAAAATCTGAAACCATCCCAATCTATTTTAATGAAAATATTACTTTCCGCATTATGATTCATGCCATTGGTGAAATATTTCATTCTCTCTTTACAGATATATTGCCAAACGAGTCAATGGAATCAGCAATTCATGGCGCACTATATCACATGGTTTATCTCCATGATTTAAAACTATTGGATACTTTTAAAAATATTTATATATTCCTATTTTATATCGCCTAATATATTCTTGCTATAAAATTAATTCACCATTCATAAAACCATCACTTGCATATTTATCTGAGAACCATAGTGATATATATCACAGTCTATTAGAATATCAAAATAAAAATCCTTTATGGCAAGGAAATGAGAACACTGACCTGATCACGTGGATGGAGATCAACTGTGAATCAAGTGTGGATCGGCTCTGTCTCATTGCCTCACAGAGCGAGGAAATATCTGAATGATGAAAAGTTTATGGATGCTTTATATTGGACAGTTTATGACATACGAGGACAAGCTTTAGACTATTATATAATTTTCCTCCTAATTGTATATAAAAATAGCTTATCCCTTAAAAATATAAAGTTAGGCAATACCATGAGCAAAGAAAATAAAACACTAAACTGTAAAAATCTAGTATCTCCTTTTTTCCGTATATTTGTATGTTTTTATGATTATATACAAAATATTCCACCTCATCTCATTACGTTGGATATATTAAATAGTTCCGAATTTGGAGAATTACCACAGTACCGTCACATTATCATTACAGCATTAAGCGACTTTTTTAAGGGAAACGAAGATATATTTTCGTCACTATTAAAAGATTAAAACACAAATTTAAAAAATAATTCACAAGCACAAAAATATTGGGATGACATTAACAACCCATACCCACAGTTTCACTGTAAAAAAACAAACACTCTGGTATAATATATAAAAAAAAAAAAATCTTTTATGGTAAGGAAATGAGAACACTGACCTGGTCGCGTGTGGAGAGCAACTGTGAAGAATGTGTGGAGGGGCTCTGTCTTGTATATAGCCTGACAGGAAATTGTTATCATCTCATTGAATCCCGTTTTCTATTTGAGTCCTCCTCTCTCTCTCTCTCTCTCTCTCTCTCTCTCTCTCTCTCTCTCTCTCTCTCTCTCTCTCTCCTCTCTCTCTCTCTCTCTCTCTCTCTCTCTCTCTCTCTCTCTCTCTCTCATTCACTCTCTCTTTCGATTAAATGAAAACGGGATTTACATAATAGATATTTTGCATGTATATGGATTAAAGTTTAACTTGTTTAAATTGTTATAAAAAACTTGTTCTCCGTTAACTTCATTACTTTCATTTTGAGACTCCTTCCAATGATCTGGTGGTATATATGCCAGATAATATTGAACTTCATACATATGAGTATCAGTTTTTATAATATCATTAAATTTTTGTAATAGGGAAAAATGAAGTTCTATCGCTTCTTCCTTAGACATTTTTACTAACATTACAATTTAAGTGTTTCATATTTCTTACTTCATCTAAATATTTGGCAAAATTTTCTGGTGTATATATTGGAGATTTTTCAACACAAAAACCTACTTTATAAATATTTTCACATGTTACTCTCATTATTTTACTTAATTTTCCAATTTCATCAATAAGATTATTTCTAAGAGCATTTTGCCACTCATTATCTTTTTGTACAGTTAAAAATGTCCATAAATTAGTTAGTAATTTTATATAAATTAATATATTTTTATTTTCACTGTTTCTAGAAACTGATTTATTAATTTTTTCAGTGTATTGTGCACAATAATTTGAAAGAATACCATTATCTGAAACATGAGCTGGATTTATCTTCCATTTAAGATTTCTACCGATTCCTCCCAGGCCAACAATGTCATATATTTTTCGGATAATGAGCAAATCTCCACAAAACGACGTGGGAAAATGATAGGAGCCATCAGCTTGATAACATGAACCACGTGATCTGGGTTCATAATTGGTATTTATAATTATATACATTGATAATGTAATATACTGGTGAATTAACAATCTTAATGGTAAAGTTTTACAATTTACAAATGTGAAGAATTTCTTGTTAAATGTAATGTGATTTATATTTTCAGATACTATTACCTTATATTTACACTCTTTTACCACATCATTCATCGTGATAGAATATTTAAATGGAAATAATATACGTTTGTTATATCCAATATCCGAAGATGATCTCCTTCTAGTGTCTGGGCCTGGTGAGGTTCCCCGTGTTCGTTGACGGGTGTTGGTTCGGTTTGACTTTGATTTTTTGGGAGTTGTTCGATTTAGCTTTGATTTTTTTGGAGTTGTTCGATTTAGCTTTGATTTTTTGGGAGTTGTTCGATTTAGCTTTGATTTTTTTTTCTTTGGAGTAGAAGTTGAAGTTGAGGGGTTATTCAAGTCTTCCAGTTCCACTGAAGTATCCGAATCATCATCATCCTGTGTCGTGCTGGTTCGATTTAGCTTTGATTTTTTTGTCTTTGGAGTAGAAGTTGAAGTTGAGGGGTTATTCAAGTCTTTCAGTTCCACTGAAGTATCCGAATCATCATCATCCTGTGTCGTGCTGGTTCGATTTAGCTTTGATTTTTTTGTCTTTGGAGTAGAAGTTGAAGTTGAGGGGTTATTCAAGTCTTCCAGTACCACTGAAGTATCCGAATCATTTTCCTCCATCTCTTCTGTATCACTTAAAACTGGATTTTGATTTGACATAATTGTATCTATTTTTTTATAATATATTAAAATTTTATTTGATAATGTACTTGGTTCAAGTAAAAAAAAAAAAAAAAAAAAAAAAAAAAAAAAAAAAAAAAAAAAAAAAAAAAAAAAAAAAATCGCCTATGTTATACAGATACATTTTAAGAGGAAGAAAGGGAATGGGGTGGGTTACTTCAAATAGTATTGGCAGCTGGAAGTTGGTGCAGGGTAACGACCACTATCATTGTCCATGATTAGAGGTAATCACACACAGGAGCCTAATGTAGAAAGATGTAACCAGAATGAAGCTAATATTGCCGAAGTTTCACTGAAAGGAGAGAGCGTGGAGAATAAGGCGGAGAGTTTAGCCAAGTATATTGTGTTTTCACTGATGGAGAAGACAAAGGCGACAACTAATGATAAAGTTGAAGAAACACTCCTCAGATGTATCAAGACGATGGTGCACAGTCACGAAAAACAATTTAAGGGAATATTTAAAAAATTGGACAATACTCATGACACTGGATATGTGACATTTGTTGGAGTTTTCAATGAACTATTTGAAGGTGAAAAGATGGCTATTACTTGGGGCAGGATAATTGCACTATATGCTTTTGGTGGACAGATGGCTTTGTATTGCAAAGACAAAAATATGGAGGACTTGAGCGAAAAAATAGCAACATTTATGAGCAAATATGCCAGTGAAATAGTGGCACCATTTGTGACGAGAGCTGGAGGATGGATAAAAATATGTGAAGAATTTCCAGCAGAAGAAGGTGATACGTTGCTGGTTTAGATATCATTGTCCCTGCAGGTGTATAAAGCCTCTCTCTCTCTCTCTCTCTCTCTCTCTCTCTCTCTCTCTCTCTCTCTCTCTCTCTCTCTCTCTCTCTCTCTCTCTCTCTCTCTCTCTCTCTCTCTCTCTCTCTCTCTCTCTCTCTCTCTCTCTCTCTCTCTCTCTCTCTCTCTCTCTCTCTCTCTCTCTCTCTCTCTCTCTCTCTCTCTCTCTCTCTCTCTCTCTCTCTCTCTCTCTCTCTCTCTCTCTCTCTCTCTCTCTCTCTCTCTCTCTCTCTCTCTCTCTCTCTCTCTCTCTCTCTCTCTCTCTCTCTCTCTCTCTCTCTCTCTCTCTCTCTCTCTCTCTCTCTCTCTCTCTCTCTCTCTCTCTCTCTCTCTCTCTCTCTCTCCTCTCTCTCTCTCTCTCTCTCTCTCTCTCTCTCTCTCTCTCTCTCTCTCTCTCTCTCTCTCTCTCTCTCTCTCTCTCTCTCTCTCTCTCTCTCTCTCTCTCTCTCTCTCTCTCTCTCTCTCTCTCTCTCTCTCTCTCTCTCTCTCTCTCTCTCTCTCTCTCTCTCTCTCTCTCTCTCTCTCTCTCTCTCTCTCTCTCTCTCTCTCTCTCTCTCTCTCTCTCTCTCTCTCTCTCTCTCTCTCTCTCTCTCTCTCTCTCTCTCTCTCTCTCTCTCTCTCTTTCTCTCTTTCTCTCTATCTCTCTCTCTCTCTCTCTCTCTCTCATTCTCTCTCTTTTTCCTCATCCACAATAACTTGAACTTCCCCAAAGTAAGATAGAAGAAAATTATAAAATTGAAAATTATTGGCTACATGGCCATGTATGATATATAAGACAACCCTCAACCTTATATTCCTTATATTAGTTCTCCACTGTGAAGGGAAAAGACCTCGCTTGGAGTTCGTATATATATACTATATATATATATGTAAAAGTGTAAAAAGTATTATTAAAACATATAGTTTTTCATTTCAACAGATATCATTAATCTTTATGGACACTCAGAGTTTCAGTGCTGGAATAGAAACTTTTCTACAAATGGGGGAACAGGAACCTCTAGTCATGGATGAGGTAAAAAAAAAAAAAAAAAAAAAAAAAAAAAAATTAACTCTATATCATCATCTGAGACTCCTCATTACAAATTTTCATAAGATTATCTGTCATAAGATTGTGATTTTTTATTTTTTTTGTCATCTTATAAGGTAAATGTGGTACGATTTGATATGAGATTACAATTCGAGGGGGACAGCAAGGACCAACACTCCCGAGGCACAGAGCGCCGGTGCAGGTGCAGTAGGCGCAGCAAAGACCAGCACTCCCGAGGCACAGAACATCGGCGTAGCAAAGACCAACACTCTCGAGGCACAGAGCGACAGCGCAGCAAAGACCAACACTCTCGAGGCAGCAGGCGCAGCAAAGACCAACACTCCCGAGGCACAGAGCGACAACACTCCCGAGGCACAGAGCGACAGCGCAGCAGGCGCAGTAAAGACCAACACTCCCGAGGCACAGAGCGACAACACTCCCGAGGCACAGAGCGACAGCGCAGCAGGCGCAGCAAAGACCAACACTCCCGAGGCACAGAGCGACAGCGCAGCAGGCGCAGTAAAGACAAACACTCCCGAGGCATAGAGCGACAGCGCAGCAGACGCAGCAAAGACCAGCACTCCCGAGGCGGAGAATGGAGGCGCAGTAAAGACCAGCACTCCCGAGGCGGAGAATGGAGGCGCAGTAAAGACCAGCACTCCCGAGGCAAAGACCAGCACTCCCGAGGTGGAGAATGGAGGCGCAGTAAAGACCAGCACTCCCGAGGCAAAGACCAGCACTCCCGAGGCGGAGAATGGAGGCGCAGTAAAGACCAGCACTCCCGAGGCAAAGACCAGCACTCTCGAGGTGGAGAATGGAGGCTCAGTAAAGACTGTCACCTCCTTGAGTTATCACAGAGTAGCGGCGCTCCAAAGACCAACTTCAATCATACTGCTCTTACACCACCACCTGTGCTGACCTGATGCTAGGAGAAAGAGGAAGGGTTGAATTGTACTTACCTCAGTACACGCATGAGGTTTCAGCAGATGAACACCTTTCTGTTGTAGTTCTGAAATAATTTTAAAAATAATATAATCACGTGATACGACTCCTTTTGAATTTTAATTTATTCCTAGATATTATTTTCACTCTTAAGGTTTTCTTTATAGTTAAAAATGAATAATAATAATAATAATAATAATAATAATAATAATAATAATAATAATAATAATAATAATAATAATAATAATAATAATAATAGCCTCTTTAAAAAAAAGAGAAAGAGGAAAAAGAAAAAATTGAAAATTTTGTCTCAATGGCATATTTCCCATCAAAAGGAGGAATTTACAGTCCCAGTGAAAATGAAGAATCTAATAATAAAATTAGAAAAAACAAAACAGCTGCAACAACAGCAACAGAATCTAAACCAACACCAACGCCAACACCAAAAACAACTAGTGAAAGAAAAAGTGAACAAAATCGAAGAAAATCTCAACAACAACAACAACAACAACGTCGATACCGCATACCATTTGTCAAAACAGCAGGTGGACTCTTACCCTCTAGTGACGCATATCGTGTAAACCGAGATGGTCACATTAAAAACGAGAAAAATCACTTTAATAGGGATGTTTATATTGATGATTATGATTTAGAGGAAAGAACGCGAATAGCTAGAGTTGAAAGACGTTTACAGTATATTGAGGAGTGTTTAGGTAAGAGTAACATCATTAAAGCTGAACCAATAACAGCTTTAATTTATACACATGAAAGTGCTCAATTTATTATAAATAAAGTTTATCATAACTGGATTAGATTTATGGGACATGTGGCTCAGCAACTTATGTCTAGAACAATTGAAAATTTGTTTGGAGCTGCTGATCAATATTTGTTTGAGGGTTGGTTTGAAATTCAAAAAAATTTAAGATCACCCCCACTAAATTATCATTTTATCGACTATAAGGAAAATGTATTAGAAGTATATAAGGAAATTTTGAATTTGGCGTTAGAAGGTGATAGAGATCAAAATGGTAAACTCCTCTATCCTCAAGATTGTGAGTATATTAATCTTTATTTGGACAATACTACTAATAATGTGTATATTTTTTATTCAATAAATGAATTAATAAACATATATAAAACAAAAACAGATGATGATAAAAATTATATAAACAAGGATAATGATCGGTCTCTGGTAAGTGGCCTAGATGCTTATAGTTTGGTTATGCCTGGAGCTGATAAACGATATAAGGTGTTAGGTTCCCATCGTATTTTATATAATACATTTGTAAATATGTCTAATGGAGAAATGTTCAACACTAGTCTAAATGGAATGGGAATGTCAGCTCTTAACGTCTGTGTTATTATTGTTCATGCCATGATTCATTTAAAATGTTTACTTGATAAAAATATACTTCCCACTGAGAAAATGCGACACTCTAACAAACATTTCATTGAAGAAGTAATAAAACATGTTCCTTCCACATTATTCGGGCATCCCATGTTACCAATTGTTACCTTCAAAGACCAATAAAAAAACAATTTAATAACAATTTAATTAATTTTTAAAAAATAAGAAAACAATGTCGTGGAATATGACTACAAAGCCACTTTTATCATATTTTCCTTCTGATATAACTAGTGATACTAATGTAATTATTACAACTAGTGACACTACGTCAACAATAACAACAACAACAACTACATCCACTGCAACATCTACAATTACTACTGATATATTGTCACCAATAAACAATGATGACAATAGTAATAATAATAATAATGATGATAATATTAATAATTATTTTAACAGTAAACAAATGTTAGATACTGAAGATTTTACTCAAGATATGTTTTTTTATAAATATGTACGATATCTTAACGAGGAAAAAAGAGCACCAGCTCTTCTTGTTTTTGATTTCGATAATACATTAGCCATATATGATGAACAACAACATTTACAACTGAATTTGTCAGATAGTTTTCCCTCAGTATATACACGGCCATTTTTATATGAGATGTTAGATTATATGAAAGCCACCAACAAACACAATATTCTTATTTTATGGACAGCAGGAAAACGATCATATATTCAAAATGTTTTAACTTTATTGAACATGTGTCAATATTTTACACATATTTTAACGTATTATGACTGTGTTTTATCTAAAAATAAATATGGTGTTAGTAAGTCATATAAATATATTGTCAATAAATACCCTAAATATTCAGATATGAGAGCCATACTGATAGATAACTGGGCTGTTTATAATGCTTTGGGAAGGAAAAGAAAGAGTTATAAGACAAATTATGATGATGGAATAGTCAAACAGCAATACAGTCGACTCATATCTATCAAACCTTATACCATATATGACGTGGTGAAAGAATTTGGGGCTTTCAATATACCCCCTCATCAAATAAATGATATTGATATGTTTATTCGTTCTAAAGGCTTAAACGGCAAAACCAATAATAATTATAATCATAATAATGGAACAGATTCATCCACACCAGGAAAATTAGACCAGTACCCATCATATGGGGACACAGCTCTCTTATCCTTAATATGTTTCTGTGAAAGAGAAATCTTTGGGATAGTAGCAACTCCGACTATACAAAACAAAAGAAGTATAAACAGTGACTACTATATTATTATGCTTGATAACGATCAGTTATCATTGATAAATAGAAACAAGGTAGAAAATAGTAATATGATCAGAAGTAGACAATGCCGTCCCCTTATATGGATACAAATTTAAACTTAATGATGGTAGTACTATTAATATCTATTTTATAGAAAATGATGGTAGTACTATTAATATCTATTTTATATTTCTATAAGTTTGATTAAGTAAGTACTCGTGGGATTATGCCTGAAAGCTTCTAAGGCAGAATCCCGGCTGGAGAAGCAACAATATGGTGTTCAGCTGACATTGGAATGGTCAAAGAGCGATTGGTTTGTAACCCTAGGACTCAATGATCGTTAGTCATCTTGTGTTAATTCATCATCATCATCATCATTCATTCCATACGTTTTTATTTCGGATATGATTTTTTCTATTAATTCAAGTTGGTTATTTAACATTAATTCTTGTTCATGTATAGTGTCAATAGTTGAAAGGTTAACCCTTTTCCATAATTCATTTTTACTTTCCTCTGTTTTTCTGTAAATTTCTTCAATGTTGCTTTTATAAATTTCTTGAGAGTTTTTTAGTTGCCATTGATAATGTTCATGTAACTGTTGTATACAAAATTTATTATTGTTTTCCAATTGGTTTATATTATTTTGAAATGTGTTTTGAATTTCATTTATTTTTGAATTAGAGATTGTATTCATATTTACACAACTTTTTATGAGTTCATTCATGCGTTTGCATAACAGAAAACAAAGGTAAATCAATTGAGTGTTGATTGAAAATGGTGTATAAAGATGACTACGTTCAAGGGCAAATAGAAACTGTTCAAATAATTTATATACATCAAAAATTCTGTCCATGAGATTGGGTTCATCCATATTTTCGTTTTCAAGTTCATTGATTGCACAATGTATAAGGTTGGTTAGTAGATCGTTAATGAGAGATGAACCTACTATTTGGTCAATATTATCGGTATTTTTAAAGAATTCATTTAATTTTTGAAGATTTTCTTTCGGTTTAAATTCTTTCATATCATTTTTCTTATCATCTTGTAATGCTAATTTGAACAGCGTTGAACATATTATCAAAGGAAATGGGTTTAGTCTCTCTGGACTATTTTCATTTTCGGGTATAATTTTAATTTCATTTACAAAGAGTGTTTTTAGAATAGATTTTTCAAAGTCTAAATAAATTTGAAAAGCTTTTTTATATTTTTTATTTTTAAGGGCATCATTAAGATTAATAATATCCAAGGTTGATTTTGAAGTTATTTTTTATATTTTATTTTACTTTGTTAATTTGGTTGTTTTATTGACTCAATAAACTCGTTGTGATCTTTCATTTCAGCCAAAAAATTTATATTATGGGTAATATTCCCTAGAGAATTTTTAGAAATGAAGTTTGTGCCAGTATCTCGAGCTAATATATTTGGTAAAAATGTTGCCATATTCTTTAAAACTAATTTTTCATTACTGCATATATTTGTAAGGGAAATGAATCCTATATGAGATGAATAAGCAGTATTAGGAGGGGTTGTTTCTAATATCCTAATCATACATTCTCCATTGGATTCGTCAGTGGAAATATCAATATTTGAATTTTTTTCCGGTTTCAAGTTAATATCTAATATTTTACTAGGGTACATTCCCATTGCAATATCGAGAATGGAAACATCATTAATGTTATTTACCACATCCACATTTAGATCATCATTAAATGTATTGAAATACCGTTTTAAATTATCAGTATTTGAAGTTAAATGACTTTGATACGTTTTAACCATAGGTTTCTCAGTTGCAATATGAGACAGATAAGAAAATTTTGTCTCATGTATAAAAGAAGGGGGGTGAATATCTATAGGTCTAACAGGATTTTTGAGCTGTTGTAATACATTGGGTGAACTGGTATTGGTTTGGGTGGATATTTTAGGTTTAAGAGCTCGTTTTAATTGTATACATTCAGTGGATTGATTTTTGGTAGTAGTTGTAGTAAAAATAGCTCTTCCTTGTCTGTTAACAATAAGAATGTTATGCATCGTGAAGATACATCGACCATTGAGAGGCGGTAATTCTTTAAGATCATCGAGGGAGTCAGAAAGAGCAATTGCTATAGCTATATAATCATGAGTCCTATGTGTCGATAATGGTTCACAGTATGACAATCGATTATTTCTTATTTGTAAGAGCCGTTGCTGAGATTTAATTAACTGAGCATAATAAATACTCATTATATTGTTAATATCAAAGATTTTTAAATCCACTGAATTAAAATCATCATTTTTTATAACTTTAATAAATCGTGAAGAAGGAGGAGCGCTTATTCCCTTTTCATTGTCATTCCATTGTTCGTTTTTTAATGGACGTTTATAGTAACCGTTTTCCAAAGGATATGGGAGACTTTCTACAAATTTTGTATAAATTTTAGTTAAATCGTCAACATTTATTTCATTTATTTCGTCTATTATTTCTTTAGTGTTAACCCAAACAATTTTAATATTTTGATCTATGAGATTTGATGGCATAGCTAAAATTTGTAACAAAATGTTGGGATTGGGTAAGATATCATTACCAGGGAAGAAAGATATGTTTTGTGTTTGTTTAATTTGGGGATAAATTTTGTAATTAATACCGAAACTAGATAGAGCATGCCAGAAATATCCTAAATTATAGGTGTGTATTCCAATGTTATTATGACACATTTCATTATAATGAAAATCATTTAAAGTTTCCCAAAAGATTAAACCCATTTTCACATACAAACATGGTTGGCATATGGCAGATAAACTTATATAGGTATTGGATTTGGATAATTTTTCTTGGGCTTTCATATCAACCTGTCCTCTTAAAAAGAACGTCAACATTTGCCGTTTGACTCTACGGCTGTTTTTGGACGTTATTTTGTGTAAAACAACGTCTATTTTCGCTTCCATGGACTATCTCTTGTTATACAATGAAATACCACACTCTTATTATTCTATAACTCACTGACTATGCTCTGATATTTGTTCTTCAAGTAAAAATATATATATTTTTGGCTTAATTAGGCCATAATCCAGAAAATTCCAGCCTATCGATCTTTATATTTAGGAAAACATCTAATAAATTTGGAAATGAATTTTTCGTTCGCCGACAGTTGCCTGTTACTATTTAACCCTCTATGCTTTAATGTCGCTGGTCATTGTGACTTTCCCAGGATTTATATATGTTTTGTAGTAGCATTATAGTCAGACTACAGTAATTTAACTAATGGGAAACCTCTATAGTTATCGTAAATTAATAATAATCATTTATCAAATAATAAATTAGCAAACATATGCAACATTTTATGTTACGACTTTTCGGGTAGGCCGTTCTGTTTGTTTACAACCCCAATGGTTCAAAATACACAATACTTTTAATATATAAGTGACTAAGTATGCTCTAATATATGGTCCTCAATGAAAATTATCGTTTTTTTTTGTTAATTTGTCCATAATGAATAAGATTCCTTACTGTTGATCTTTATATTAAGAAAAACATCTAAACAAATTGGTATTGTGTTTTCGTTCAGATAAAGTTTCCAGATACTATTTCCTAGTTATCAATTAATGTAGGTGGTTATTTTAATTCGCGGCTACCAGGGGCTTTCTCCCATTATACAATATAAATGTACTCACTAACTATTCTCTGGTATCTGTTCTTCAAGTAAAATTACCTATTTTTTTGTTTAATTAGTCCATAATTCATAAAATTCCTTCAGGTCGATCTTTATATTTAGAAAAACATCTAATCAATTTGGAATTTAATTTTTCGTTCACCTACAGTTACCAGCTACTATTTCATTGTTATATTTTATGTCGCTGGTCATTACAATTTTCCAAGAATTTAAACAGCTAAACAGCAAGTAGCATCTTGTTAGAGTACAGGAATTTAACTATGGAGAACCTCGATAGCTGCCGAAAATTATTAATGATTATATATGTAATTTAAAATAATGAATTATATACCATTTCTTATGTTACGTCTTTGGCGGGTAGGCGGTTCTGCGGGTTTACAACCGAATTGCTTAAAAATCACACTATTTTAAATGTATGAGTCACTAGTATGCTCTGATATATGTTCTGCAATGAAAATAAAGATTGTTTTGTTGTTAATTACTCCATAAATGTGTAATGTGTTAATTCAGTCTAAAATCTTTTTGCAACGTTTATATGCGATTTACGTAGCTGGAAACTACCTAATATTTAAAAATAATAGTTACAACATTCTATTAATATATAATGTTGAAA
>NW_027189168.1:17500-32500 GCF_040958095.1 Procambarus clarkii
TCTTTATGTGGGCCTCAAGTGATAGTTTTCTATCTAGAATCAACCCTAGACCTCTTTCTTTTATCAGAATTATATAAAGATTTCTCACATAATTTGTAGGTTGTGTGGGATCTATGTTCTATTCCACATTCCATAACATGGCATTTATTCACATTAAATTTCATTTGCCAAGTGGTGCTCCATATACTTATTTTGTCCAGGTCTTCTTGAAGGGCATGACAATCATCTAAATTTCTTATCCATCCCATTATCTTAGCATCATCAGCAAACATGTTTATATAATTCTGTATTCCAACTGGTAGATCATTTATGTAGACAATGAACATTTCTGGTGCATGTACTGTGGTACTCCACTTGTGACACTTCTCCAGTCCGATTGCCTCTGATTACTGCCCTCATTTTTCTATCAGTCAGAAAATTTTTCATCCATGTTAGAAGCTTACCTGTCACCCATCCAAAATTTTCTAGTTTCCAGAACAACCTCTTATGTGGAACTCTGTCGAAAGCCTTTTTTATGTCTAGATAGATGCAGTCGACCCAACTACCTTTTTCCTTTAAAATCTCTGTGGCTCAATCATAGAAACTGAGTAAATTCGATACACAGGATCTTCCAGATCGAAAACAGTACTGTCTGTGTGATATTATATAATTTCTCTCAAGGTGTTCTACCCATTTAGTTTTTATTATTTTTTTTTTGTTTTCAATCCTTTCACTGTTACACTTGTCAATGATTCAGGTCTATAACTGAGAGAGGTGGGGTCTTCCCTGTTGCCACTTTTGTAGATTGGAACTATGTTAGCCTTTTTCCACATGTTTGCTATGACTCCTGTACACAGGGATGCCTGAAAGATCAGGTGAAGTGGAAGGCTGAGCTCAGATGCACATTCTCTCAGAACCCATGGTGAAACTCCATCTGGACCAACTGCTTTGTTCTTACTTAGCTACTTTAGCATATTTTCCACTTCATCTCTAGACACCTCTATACGCTCTATGATGTTCTCAGAAATTCTTATTGTGTCTGGTTCTCTTAAGATTTCATTTTGTATAAACACACTTTGGAACTTTTGGTTTAATGTTTCAGACATTGCATTATCATTTTCTGTGAATCTCTTTCCTATTTTCAACCTCTGGATATTATCCTTTACCTGCAATTTGTTGTTTATGAATTTCTAGAATAGGCCCAGTTCTGTTTTACATTTATCCATTATCCCTTTTTAAAAATTTCTTTCTGCCTCTTCCCTTACTGCTGTATAGTTGTTTCTCGCATCTTTGTATCGCTGGTATGATTGGGGGTTTGGCTTCTTTCTATTTTGATACCTGCTTGATGGGGTTCTGCTCTTCTACCCCCCAAGCCCGGCCCGAGGCCAGGCTCGACTTGTGAGAGTTTGGTCCACCAGGCTGTTGCTTGGAGCGGCCCGCAGGGCCACATACCCACAACATCCCGGCTGATCCGGAACTTCTCTTAGAAAACAGTCCAGTTTTCTCCTGAAGATGTCCACGGTTGTTCCGGCAGGAACAACCGTGCAACCGTGCTCTGAAGGGGAAAGTGAATACTGAGCAGTACTCGAGACAGGACAACATAAGTGACTTGAAGAGTACAACCATTGTGATGGGATCCCTGGATTTGAAAGTTCTCATAATCCATCCGATCATTTTTCTGGCCGACGCAATATTTGCTTGGTTATGCTCCCTAAACGTTAGATCGTCGGACATCATTATTCCCAAATCCTTGACATGCTGTTTTTCTACTATGGGAAGATTCGATTGTGTTTTGCACCCTGTATTATGTTTCAGATCCTCATTTTTGCCGTACCTGAGTACCTGAAATTTATCACTGTTAAACATCATGTTATTTTCTGCTGCCCAATCGAAAACTTTGTTGACATCTGCTTGTAGTTTTTCAATGTCTTTCATTCCATTTTTGTGTCTTTTGGTCTGTGGCCCTCTCTCAATTTCTGTTGAACCAATCCTGTTTTCTGGCCCTGCATCTCTGTTTTGGTATGAATGTTTGTGTGCCTTCATTGTATATTTTGCAAAATTTGGCATACATTTAATTTACTTCCCTGTCTAGCAACAAGTCTGCCTAATTACTTATTAAAAAAAAATTGAAGTTCCCCATAGTGACCTCTCTCTCTTGAAATCAAGTTTATCAACTGTTTCAATGTCCCCATTTTCTGTGTGTGTGTGTTTGGAGGCTAAGCTTGCTGATACCATGTGTGTGTGTGTGTTTGGAGGCTAAGCTTGCTGATACCATGTGTGTGTGTGTGTGTGTGTGTGTTTGGAGGCTAAGCTTGCTGATACCATGTGTGTGTGTGTGTTTGGAGGCTAAGCTTGCTGATACCATGTGTGTGTGTGTGTTTAGAGGCTAAGCTTGATGATACCATGTGTGTATTTGCAGGCTAAGTTTGCTGATACCATATGTGTGTGTGTGTGTGTTTGGAGGCTAAGCTTGCTGATACCATGTGTGTGTGTGTGTTTAGAGGCTAAGCTTGATGATACCATGTGTGTATTTGGAGGCTAAGCTTGCTGATACCATGTGTGTGTGTGTTTGGAGGCTAAGCTTGCTGATACCATGTATGTGTGTGTGTTTAGAGGCTAAGCTTGCTGATACCATGTGTGTGTGTGTGTGTTTAGAGGCTAAGCTTGCTGATACCATGTGTGTGTGTGTTTAGAGGCTAAGCTTGATGATACCATGTGTGTATTTGCAGGCTAAGTTTGCTGATACCATATGTGTGTGTGTGTGTGTTTGGAGGCTAAGCTTGCTGATACCATGTGTGTGTGTGTGTTTAGAGGCTAAGCTTGATGATACCATGTGTGTATTTGGAGGCTAAGCTTGCTGATACCATGTGTGTGTGTGTTTGGAGGCTAAGCTTGCTGATACCATGTATGTGTGTGTGTTTAGAGGCTAAGCTTGCTGATACCATGTGTGTGTGTGTGTTTAGAGGCTAAGCTTGCTGATACCATGTGTGTGTGTGTTTAGAGGCTAAGCTTGATGATACCATGTGTGTATTTGGAGGCTAAGCTTGCTGATACCATGTGTGTGTGTGTTTGGAGGCTAAGCTTGCTGATACCATGTATGTGTGTGTGTGTGTGTGTGTGTTTGGAGGCTAAGCTTGCTGATACCATGTATGTGTGTTTGGAGGCTAAGCTTGCTGATACCGTTTATGTGTGTGTGTGTGTGTTTAGAGGCTAAGCTTGATGATACCATGTGTGTATTTGGAGGCTAAGCTTGCTGATACCATGTGTGTGTGTGTGTTTGGAGGCTAAGTTTGCTGATACCATGTGTGTGTGTGTGTTTAGAGGCTAAGCTTGATGATACCATGTGTGTATTTGATGGCTAAGTTGGCTGATACCATGTGTGTGTGTGTGTTTGGAGGCTAAGTTTGCTAACACCGTGTGTGTACTCACCTGTTTAAATAATAATAGGGGTGTGTACCACCTCTGGTGCAATTGTAGGGACCCACAGCCTTGAAGAAAATAGAGTATTCAGAGAAGACCTTGTGGATTCTCACTGAACACTAATCTTTTCTTCTCCTACCACCCCTCTTATTTTGTTTTATGCTGTATTCTATTATATATCATATAAATACATAGCCAAATGGCAATATTTATTATGTCTATACAAAAAGAAGACATCCACTTTATTTTTTTTCTCTCCTTTGTTTCTATGTGGATTTTGTTGTGACTAATGATTCTCCTCCTTCCCATCAACAGGTCTTCCTCACTGGGCTTGCTCGGCTTTTGTGTTACTGTGAGGGTGCCATCATCGTTTACCCTTCAAGACTGACTCATGCTGGCATTGCATTTGTGGACTTCCCTTCACAGTAAACAGTCCTTCTCCATATGGTGATTGTCCAGGGCAAGCAGGGTGTGACTGCCATCTTGGAGAAGCAGGGTCTTTTAATATGAAGAATCTTCCGTCTTCTCTACTTACGCCAGCTTGTGCCGGCCTTGCATTCTTGTTACTTCATGGCCCTTGGGCCTTTTTTATTTATTTTACATAATAAATTTTTTTTATTAATACCCGTGTTTCACAAGAGATCCTTAACATTTTAAGCACCAATTGTATTGACTAATGTACGTCTTGTAACCTTTAAGACATAAATAGACAAGACATAGATAAATGAGTGAATAATACTGAGTGACTAGGTTAGGGCGAGGAACATAGTACAGTGTCTGGCTTTGGAAGAATGCCTACTGTTTTAGAAACCTTATTGCCATGATCATAATCGTATGGGTTAAAAAGCATTTGTTGTCACTCCTACACAGTGGCTTGTTGAGCTTGAAACCTTTGCTCCTTGTTCGTGTTACATCTGACCTTTTGAAGAAATTGTATGAATCAATATCCTCCAAATTGTTCAGTATTTTAAAGGTTTCGCTCTATTACTCTCTCATTTGCATATATCTAAGCATATAGATTAGATATAGATTTAGATTAGATTTTTTAGTCAGGTAAAGGTACATACATTGCAGATGAGTTACAAAGGGAAAGACAATGACTAGAGTTCACTAGCTCTATTGGAAGAGAAACGTCTGCAAGACAAGTGTGGGCAAAAATTAAGGTAGCTAAGGGGAGCAGAGCCCGGCCTGCGGCTCACAACGACCCCCAGGGTAAGGCTGAAGAACTAATACACAAGTGGAGTGATGCAGCATCATCCTCCTCCCTCCCTGCAGAAGTAAGCAGGGAACAGCTCCTCCGACATAATGACAGAAGGATTAGGATAAAAAGAGCACAATCTAGTGATGACGAGTATGGGGAACCAATTACAGCCAAGGAAGTAAAGGGGGCTATGAAAAGGGTAAAAGTACAGCACCTGGTGAAGATGGCGTCACCTACGACATACTCAATGCACTGTGTGAAGTGTCTGGCAATCCACTACTCCACCTGTTTAACAAGTCATTCCTATGTGGAGTGTTGCCCACACAATGGAAACATGCAATAATGGTCCCAATACCGAAACCCAATGACCCTGGCAATTATAGACCTATCAGTCTCATGTAATGCACTTGGAAGATGCTTGAAAGGATCATCCTAAACCGACTATTGCACAAAATAGGCAGGTTAGGGGAGGGGTCAATGGATTTGTTAAAGGACGGAGGACAGCAAACTATAGTTAATTACCTTGCTAATGATACAGCTAAGTACTCCCAATAAACTCGCACCTCGGGGCAAAATTTTAAAATTTAAAATACAATACCTAAAGCCACTAATACGCATAGCGTTTCGGGCAAGTATATACGAAGTAAAACCCAAACAAAGAACTGACTCCGTAGGACCCATAAAAGATGAGACTAACAATTTTAAGTTGTATCATAAAAGGGCGGCAAACACTCTCAATGAATACCTAACATCAGTGTTCACACTAGAAAGCTTGAATGACATCCCATCACCAACACAAATGTTTGTCGGAGGTAAGGAGAATGAATTAAGAGAAATACCAATTACACACGACACAATCAGGAAGAGCATTGACAAACTAAAAGACTCAGAAGCCCAAAGTGTAAATGGATTTAAGTCCCAAGTCGTAAAGGAACTGGCAAATTAATTGGGTGGTTGTAGGTAGGAGCTGCCTCGTATGGGCCGGTGGGTCTTCTGCAGTTGCCTTTGTTCTTGTGTTCTTGTGTTCTTATGTTGAGTAGCAACTTTTGCAAATTTGCAGATGATACAAAAATAGGCAGGGAAATTAACACGGAAGAAGACTCACTATCACTTCAAGTTGATCTAAATAGGGTTTTGAAATGGTCAAAAGATTGACAGATGCAGTTTAATGCTGATAAATGTAAAGTTTTGAGACTAGGTAATGATGATAGTTACAAGATACGAGCTAGATGGTGTTGAGATTGCGAAGTCGGATTGTGAAAGGGATCTGGGAGTTATGATTAGTAAGAATTTAAAACAAAAGGATCAATGCATGAATGCTCGTAATAAGGCAAATAGGACACTGGGATTTATTAATCGAAGTGTTAGTAACAAGACACCTGGTGTGGTTCTTCAGCTATATCTTGCTCTGGTTAGGCCCCATTTACATTATGCAGTTCAGTTTTGGTCGCCATATTATAGAATGAATATAAATTCACTTGAACGTGTCTAGAGTAGGGTGACTAAGTTAATTCCCCAAAATAGAAATCTTTTATATGAAGAAAGATTAACAAAGCTTAAATTGCATTCACTGGAAAAGCGAAGAGTTAGGGGGTGATATGATAGAGGTTTACAAGTGGATGAATGGACATAACAAAGGGGATATTAGTAGGGTATTAAAAGTATCAACACATGACAGAACACAAAACAATGGGTATAAATTGGATAAGTTTAGATTTAGGAAAGACTTGGGTAAATACTGGTTTGGCAACAGGGTTGTTGATTTGTGGAACCAATTACCGCGTAACGTGGTGGAGGTGGGGTCCCTCGATTGTTTCAAGCGTGGGTTGGACATGTATATGAGTGGGTTTGGGTGGTTATAGATAGGAGCTGCCTCGTATGGGCCAATAGGCCTTCTGCAGTTACCTTTATTCTTATGCTCTTAATTCACTATGCTTGCCAGTGAAACTCCTTTTCAGAAAATCGCTGGACCATGGAATAGTTCCCCTAGTAATAGTTGAAGGTGATGTAGTGATCGAGTAATCCATATACTCCATTATCTCATCATCATAATGGCATAACTAATTACACAAGCATTAATCCTATCCCTATTTACAGGTAACGGTTTTCCACCCTTCTATATCTTACTGTGAGGTGTCGTCACCGTACATAAGCAAGCGACTTGAGAATAGCACATTACGGGCTATTCATGCCCGTGCCACCTCTTGGGTGGCTTAATCTTTATAAATAAATCAGAATAGCACACACCACACGGGAGACATCTCCCGTCACGCAGGGTGCAGTCGCACCTCCACAGATCTCCAGTATCAGCTCTTGATACTGGTAATGGCTCAAAAGGGCCACCACTTACGGGGTATTCATGCCCGTGTCACCTCTTGAGTGGCTTAATCTTCATCAATCAATCGAATAGCACACAGTACAATCTCCAGTCAAGAATGTAGCACTCGGCGTGTACAGTTCTAATCGACCCAAGACGCTACAGCCTCGACACAGAGCAGACAGCAGACTACGACCGTTGTTCAGGTCCATGTAAACTACATCTACCCGAAGTCCTTCGTCTGAATAGCCAGTTACCAGTTACAGGAGATACTTTTTCACCCACAGAGTTATTAACTCATGGAACCGCCTACCCACCGAAGCGGTACGTGGCAAAACGATGCTGATTTTCAAAATATACCTGGAAAAGATCATTCCTC
The DNA here is from genome assembly GCF_040958095.1 of Procambarus clarkii. Lineage (NCBI taxonomy): Eukaryota > Metazoa > Arthropoda > Malacostraca > Decapoda > Cambaridae > Procambarus > Procambarus clarkii. The sequence goes on from NW_027189168.1 coordinate 24,797, forward strand.
CCTACACCTGGGGGGTACCTTCGTTAAAGTAAAAAGGTATACAGAAATAACAAAGAAAATAGATATGAATACTATTACCTTCGATGTTAGTAGTAGTTGTGCAAGTGAGGAGAAAGAAAAAAATATTACGGAGTTCATGGATGAAAGTAGATTGATAATATTATCTTGGAACGTTAATGGATTAAAAACTAGAGCGGTGGATGTACACTATTATACTCTTAGAGAGAATATTAACATAGCAGCACTCCAGGAAACTGGGGATAGGGATGGTAACAATCTGAACATGAAGATGAACATGTTGAACATGAAGATGTTCAACTGCTGGGCGAGCCCTCTCCTCATCTGAGGGAAGGGAGATTAGATTATGCTTGTTTGATAAATGCTGAGGGCATAGAGGAGAATTGTCTTATTGTGGATGAAATGCTAAGAGATTTTGCATTACAAATACAGCTTAAACTAGATAAAAAGCATGCCTGCCTTCAGAGGAAAAGCTTAAAGTTTAATAAGGGAGAATTAAGGGGTCTTGTTGGTCATATTAAGTCTTGGTATGATACTTATAAGCCAGATTCGGCAGAAGCATTTTATTAAGATTTAATTAAGGAGGTAGATGTATTTAATGCAACATTGAACCGGAAAACATCTGGTATAGAAAAGCATCCCCCCATAAAAGTGTGCGGAGAAGAGAAAGGAAATTTGGAGCAAGTATTGGCAGGAGTTTGCAGAGAAAGTTAGGAGTAACAAACTTGAAGGAAATCTGGCAAGACATAAATGAAATAAGGGGTAAAAAGCATAATTTTGTTGCACATCCTGACCAGTAAGGAATTGCAAAAGGTCTCGTAAATAAATGGGCGGAAGCTGCCAAACTTAGTTCATTTAATTACCCGCTGTAACGAGAGAGTCGTTTGATTCTTGGAAAGATCTAAGAAAGGATTTTATACTTACAGCAGGTAACAGTGGTGATGTCACTTGCACAGGTATTACCAGAGAAGAACTAATAACGGCGATTAAAGTTGGGAAATCTACCGCCCCCTGGGGAGGATGGAGTAACTTATGAAATACTTAATGAACTTGCCATTATGACGAAAAGCCCGCTGTTAGACCTCTTTAATATTAGTTATAAAGAGGGCAGAATTCCCAGTAAATGAAAAAGAACTATGATCATCCTTATCCCTAAAGCCAATGGAGAGTACAGACCTGTGTCTTTAACCTCGTGTTTTTGTAAAATGATGGAGAGGATCATTTTAAATAAACTTTTGTATATAATAGGTGATCAGCTGTCTAATAATTTTTCGGGTTCCTCAGAGGAAAAAGTACCTCTGACTGTATTATTAAATGTCTAGCTAATGGTAATGATTATTATAGAATTTTTATTGATTTATAAGGAGCTTTTGATAAAGCCAACAAAGAGGTTATTTTATATGAATTAGCTGGTCTTGGTGTTGAAGGGAGATTATTGCGCTGGATAGGGGATTATCTTCAGGAAAGGAAGGCTCAGGTGTGGTATCAAGGTTGTATGGTTCAAGGTATCAAGGTCAAGAACTCTGCACACCTCAGGGAGGAGTGTTGAGTCTCACCCTGTTTAATGTACTAATGAATAAGATAGCATCTGAGAAATACTCAAATTGGGTAACTCCAATCATATATGCTGATGATATTTTGTTTCAGGGCAAAGATATTTCAAAGATTCAAACAGTGTTGGACAATTTCGGAAACCAGTGTCACCACATGGGACTAGTGGTTAATGAAGACAAAACTAAAGTTTGAATGTAGAAGTCGGAGGCCCATTATATTGGAAATAAACGGTAAAAATATAGAGTTAATATATATAAATATTTAGGCATATATGTTGGACATACCTATGAGAGTTTGGAAACTGAGATGAACAGACTGTTGACTCAATGTCGGAAGAGATTACAACCTCTGAAGGCCTTGGCATGCTGTGGAAAGGAGTGGGAGTCCAAGTGCTACGAATGATGTACTTGAGTACTGTAAGATTTCTTATTGATTATGCTGCACCTGTCATTTCTTGTTTTGGTAAAGGTAGGATGGGCAAGTTGGAGAAGATACAAAATGAAGCCGTTGGGGGTCGTTGTGAGCCGCTGCTACCTTAATTTTTGCCCACACTTGTCTTGCAGACGTTTCTCTTCCAATAGAGCTAGTGAACTCTAGTCAATGTCTTTCCCTTTGTAACTCATCTGCAATGTATGTACCTTTACCTGACTAAAAAATCTAATCTAAATCTATATCTAATCTATATGCTTAGATATATGCAAATGAGAGAGTAATAGAGCGAAACCTTTAAAATACTGAACAATTTGGAGGATATTGATTCATACAATTTCTTCAAAAGGTCAGATGTAACACGAACAAGGAGCAAAGGTTTCAAGCTCAACAAGCCACAGTGTAGGAGTGACAACAAATGCTTTTTAACCCATACGATTATGATCATGGCAATAAGGTTTCTAAAACAGTAGGCATTCTTCCAAAGCCAGACACTGAACTATGTTCCTCGCCCTAACCTAGTCACTCAGCATTATTCACTCATTTATCTATGTCTTGTCTATTTATGTCTTAAAGGTTACAAGACGTACATTAGTCAATACAATTGGTGCTTAAAATGTTAAGGATCTCTTGTGAAACACGGGTATTAATAAAAAAATTTATTATGTAAAATAAATAAAAAAGGCCCAAGGGCCATGAAGTAACAAGAATGCAAGGCCGGCACAAGCTGGCGTAAGTAGAGAAGACGGAAGATTCTTCATATTAAAAGACCCTGCTTCTCCAAGATGGCAGTCACACCCTGCTTGCCCTGGACAATCACCATATGGAGAAGGACTGTTTACTGTGAAGGGAAGTCCACAAATGCAATGCCAGCATGAGTCAGACTTGAAGGGTAACGATGATGGCACCCTCACAGTAACACAAAAGCCGAGCAAGCCCAGTGAGGAAGACCTGTTGATGGGAAGGAGGAGAATCATTAGTCACAACAAAATCCACATAGAAACAAAGGAGAGAAAAAAAATAAAGTGGATGTCTTCTTTTTGTATAGACATAATAAATATTGCCATTTGGCTATGTATTTATATGATATATAATAGAATACAGCATAAAACAAAATAAGAGGGGTGATAGGAGAAGAAAAGATTAGTGTTCAGTGAGAATCCACAAGGTCTTCTCTGAATACTCTATTTTCTTCAAGGCTGTGGGTCCCTACAATTGCACCAGAGGTGGTACACACCCCTATTATTATATAAACAGGTGAGTACACACACGGTGTTAGCAAACTTAGCCTCCAAACACACACACACACATGGTATCAGCAAGCTTAACCTCCAAACACACACACACACACACGGTATCAGCAAGCTTAGCCTCCAAACACACACACACACACATGGTATCAGCAAGCTTAGCCTCCAAATACACACATGGTATCATCAAGCTTAGCCTCTAAACACACACACACACACACAAACGGTATCAGCAAGCTTAGCCTCCAAACACACACACACACACACACATGGTATCAGCAAGCTTAGCCTCCAAACACACACACACATGGTATCAGCAAGCTTAGCCTCCAAACACACACACACAGAAAATGGGGACATTGAAACAGTTGATAAACTTGATTTCAAGAGAGAGAGGTCACTATGGGGAACTTCAAATTTTTTTTAATAAGTAATTAGGCAGACTTGTTGCTAGACAGGGAAGTAAATTAAATGTATGCCAAATTTTGCAAAATATACAATGAAGGCACACAAACATTCATACCAAAACAGAGATGCAGGGCCAGAAAACAGGATTGGTTCAACAGAAATTGAGAGAGGGCCACAGACCAAAAGACACAAACATGGAATGAAAGACATTGAAAAACTACAAGCAGATGTCAACAAAGTTTTCGATTGGGCAGCAGAAAATAACATGATGTTTAACAGTGATAAATTTCAGGTACTCAGGTACGGCAAAAATGAGGATCTGAAACATAATACAGGGTACAAAACACAATCGAATCTTCCCATAGTAGAAAAACAGCATGTCAAGGATTTGGGAATAATGATGTCCGACGATCTAACGTTTAGGGAGCATAACCAAGCAAATATTGCGTCGGCCAGAAAAATGATCGGATGGATTATGAGAACTTTCAAATCCAGGGATCCCATCACAATGGTTGTACTCTTCAAGTCACTTATGTTGTCCCGTCTCGAGTACTGCTCAGTATTCACTTCCCCCTTCAGAGCAGGAGAGATTGCTGAAATAGAGGGAATACAGAGAACATATACGGCACGCATAGACGAGATAAAACACCTAAATTATTGGGATCGTCTCAAACTCTCCAAATGTACTCTCTAGAAAGGAGACGAGAGAGATACCAAATAATATACACATGGAAGATACTGGAGGGCCAGGTCCCAAATCTACACAGTAAAATAACAACGTACTGGAGTGAACGATATGGAAAAAAATGCAAGATTGAACCAGTGAAGAGCAGAGGTGCCACAGGCACAATCAGAGAGCACTGTATAAACATCAGAGGTCCGCGGTTGTTCAACGTCCTCCCAGCGACTATAAGAAATATTGCCGGAACAACCGTGGACATCTTCAGGAGAAAACTGGACTGTTTTCTAAGAGAAGTTCCGGATCAGCCGGGCTGTGGTGGGTATGTGGCCCTGCGGGCCGCTCCAAGCAACAGCCTGGTGGACCAAACTCTCACAAGTCGAGCCTGGCCTCGGGCCGGGCTTGGGGGGTAGAAGAGCAGAACCCCATCAAGCAGGTATCAAAATAGAAAGAAGCCAAACCCCCAATCATACCAGCGATACAAAGATGCGAGAAACAACTATACAGCAGTAAGGGAAGAGGCAGAAAGAAATTTTTAAAAAGGGATAATGGATAAATGTAAAACAGAACTGGGCCTATTCTAGAAATTCATAAACAACAAATTGCAGGTAAAGGATAATATCCAGAGGTTGAAAATAGGAAACAGATTCACAGAAAATGATAATGCAATGTCTGAAACATTAAACCAAAAGTTCCAAAGTGTGTTTATACAAAATGAAATCTTAAGAGAACCAGACACAATAAGAATTTCTGAGAACATCATAGAGCGTATAGAGGTGTCTAGAGATGAAGTGGAAAATATGCTAAAGTAGCTAAGTAAGAACAAAGCAGTTGGTCCAGATGGAGTTTCACCATGGGTTCTGAGAGAATGTGCATCTGAGCTCAGCCTTCCACTTCACCTGATCTTTCAGGCATCCCTGTGTACAGGAGTCATAACAAACATGTGGAAAAAGGCTAACATAGTTCCAATCTACAAAAGTGGCAACAGGGAAGACCCCACCTCTCTCAGTTATAGACCTGAATCATTGACAAGTGTAACAGTGAAAAGATTGAAAAAAAAAATAATAAAAACTAAATGGGTAGAACACCTGGAGAGAAATTATATAATATCACACAGACAGTATTGTTTTCGATCTGGAAGATCCTGTGTATCGAATTTACTCAGTTTCTATGATTGAGCCACAGAGATTTTAAAGGAAAAAGGTAGTTGGGTCGACTGCATCTATCTAGACATAAAAAAGGCTTTCGACAGAGTTCCACATAAGAGGTTGTTCTGGAAACTAGAAAATTTTGGATGGGTGACAGGTAAGCTTCTAACATGGATGAAAAATTTTCTGACTGATAGAAAAATGAGGGCAGTAATCAGAGGCAATCGGACTGGAGAAGTGTCACAAGTGGAGTACCACAGTACATGCACCAGAAATGTTCATTGTCTACATAAATGATCTACCAGTTGGAATACAGAATTATATAAACATGTTTGCTGATGATGCTAAGATAATGGGATGGATAAGAAATTTAGATGATTGTCATGCCCTTCAAGAAGACCTGGACAAAATAAGTATATGGAGCACCACTTGGCAAATGAAATTTAATGTGAATAAATGCCATGTTATGGAATGTGGAATAGAACATAGATCCCACACAACCTACAAATTATGTGAGAAATCTTTATATAATTCTGATAAAAGAAAGAGGTCTAGGGTTGATTCTAGATAGAAAACTATCACTTGAGGCCCACATAAAGAACGTTGTGTGAGGAGCCTATGCCACGCTTTCTAACTTCAGAATTTTGTTTAAATACATGGATGGCGAAATACTAAAGAAATTGTTCACGAGTTTTGTTCGGCCAAGGCTAGAATATGCAGCGGTTGTGTGGTGCCCATATCTTAAGAAGCACATCAACAAACTGGAAAAGGTGCAAAGACATGCTACTAAGTGGCTCCCAGAACTAAAGGGCAAGAGCTATGTGGAGAGGTCAGAGGCATTATATATGCCAAAACTAGAAGACAACAAAAAGAGGTGATAAAATCACTATGTACAAAATAGTAACAGGAATTGATAAAATCGATAGGGAAGATTTCCCGAGACCTGGAACTTCAAGAACAAAAGGTCATAGATTTAAACTAACTAAACAAAGATGCCAAAGAAATATAAAAAAATTTCCTTTCGCATACAGAGTGGTACACGGTTGGAACAAGTTAAGTGAGAAGGTGGTGGCGGCCAAGACCATCAGTAGTTTCAAAGCATTATGTGACAAAGAGTGCTGGGTAGACGGGACACCACGAGCGTAGCTCTAATCCTGTAACTACACTTAGGTAACTACATTTGGTGTCAGCAAGCTTACCGTCGAAACACACACAAACAGCCTGCCTATTATTCAAGGCCTTCTCTGAGTACTCTCTATTTTCTTCTCTGAGGCTATGGGTCCCTAATCTTGCACCAGAGGTGGTACAACTTTTAAGTTTTTAACTACTGCACTGAGCACCTGATTTTGGCAAAGACTTCTTAGTGCAATTGTCAAGGACATAGTTCTGGTATTTTTTTGTTTATAAATATTCAGGTATAGTTAATGTCAAAATGTTTCAAAACTCAACAATTTATATTTCAAAACAAAAAAAGTAATGAAAACATTACAAAACATTAAAATATAGCCTAATTAATTTTTTAATAAAATAGCACAACTCTCAGAATGTCTAAAGGTGCTTTGAGCAAAGAAGTAGTTAATTTTATATATATAATATTATATATATAATATTATATATATAATATATATTTACCTGTGACTACTGCTTAGCAAAAATTTGATCTCTGTGAAAATTGGTCTCGTCATTGCTAGGAGATATTTTAAGACCATGATTTGCTGTGGATGGCACTGTAGTCTTCAAGTCATCAATCTAAAAATAGAGGTAATCTTTTAAAATGTAAATTTTGTATAAAAAAAAATGCAAAAATAAATTGCAAGAATAATATGAAGTTATTATACAATTTTTTTTTAATTATTTAAATATTTGTGAGACATTATTAAGAAATGTATGAAGTACAGATTCTCTAAGACCTGATATGTATCTGCTTATGTTCCACCACATTACATTCAGGGCTGAAGAGAAAACACAGCCAGTAAGGTAATGATCACTTAGGATGGACTGGGATGCTACATGTAGGTTGGGGCTAAGCTGCGTGAGGCTAGGATGCCCAGCCTGCCTTGTCTAGGCTGGGCTGGGCTAGGCAACACTAGGAAGGAGTCAACAAATCTCTGGAGTGCCTTACTTTTCCTGATATCCTTAAAAAAGCAAGAACGATGCCATTTTATAAAGGAGGCGAGACAGCAGACATAAACAATTAAAGAAAAATATCAAATCTACT
>NW_027189168.1:35000-90000 GCF_040958095.1 Procambarus clarkii
GGAACGCCAGGCGAGTGTCCTACCACTACACCACCTGCTGCAATATTATTATAAAAGAAATATTACTTATTATAATCGTAAATACTAAATACCTGTTGTGTTGATTTAGGGGCGACGACGATCGTGGGATCGGATGCGAGCCACAGGTGGCCTACACCATGCTTTCTAAGGCGTCCCTCTCATAACAAAAACAAATCCGTGCATTCATACACAAACAGAGATCCCGTGGTTATGCGAATACTTGCAATTCTTTTACTTAAAATAATAACAATTAGATTAATAATAAATAACATAATTTTTACTCAAGATTCACAAACATCATTAATACTATTTAAAAAAATTTTTTATAAGACATCTAAAAACAGATATACAGACTTTGTGTGATATTTATTTCAACATTATATATTAATAGAATGTTGTAACTATTATTTTTAAATATTAGGTAGTTTCCAGCTACGTAAATCGCATATAAACGTTGCAAAAAGATTTTAGACTGAATTAACACATTACACATTTATGGAGTAATTAACAACAAAACAATCTTTATTTTCATTGCAGAACATATATCAGAGCATACTAGTGACTCATACATTTAAAATAGTGTGATTTTTAAACAATTCGGTTGTAAACCCGCAGAACCGCCTACCCGCCAAAGACGTAACATAAGAAATGGTATATAATTCATTATTTTAAATTACATATATAATCATTAATAATTTTCGGCAGCTATCGAGGTTCTCCATAGTTAAATTCCTGTACTCTAACAAGATGCTACTTGCTGTTTAGCTGTTTAAATTCTTGGAAAATTGTAATGACCAGCGACATAAAATATAACAATGAAATAGTAGCTGGTAACTGTAGGTGAACGAAAAATTAAATTCCAAATTGATTAGATGTTTTTCTAAATATAAAGATCGACCTGAAGGAATTTTATGAATTATGGACTAATTAAACAAAAAATAGGTAATTTTACTTGAAGAACAGATACCAGAGAATAGTTAGTGAGTACATTTATATTGTATAATGGGAGAAAGCCCCTGGTAGCCGCGAATTAAAATAACCACCTACATTAATTGATAACTAGGAAATAGTATCTGGAAACTTTATCTGAACGAAAACACAATACCAATTTGTTTAGATGTTTTTCTTAATATAAAGATCAACAGTAAGGAATCTTATTCATTATGGACAAATTAACAAAAAAAAACGATAATTTTCATTGAGGACCATATATTAGAGCATACTTAGTCACTTATATATTAAAAGTATTGTGTATTTTGAACCATTGGGGTTGTAAACAAACAGAACGGCCTACCCGAAAAGTCGTAACATAAAATGTTGCATATGTTTGCTAATTTATTATTTGATAAATGATTATTATTAATTTACGACAACTATAGAGGTTTCCCATTAGTTAAATTACTGTAGTCTGACTATAATGCTACTACAAAACATATATAAATCCTGGGAAAGTCACAATGACCAGCGACATTACAGCATAGAGGGTTAAATAGTAACAGGCAACTGTCGGCGAACGAAAAATTCATTTCCAAATTTATTAGATGTTTTCCTAAATATAAAGATCGATAGGCTGGAATTTTCTGAATTATGGCCTAATTAAGCCAAAAATATATATATTTTTACTTGAAGAACAAATATCAGAGCATAGTCAGTGAGTTATAGAATAATAAGAGTGTGGTATTTCATTGTATAACAAGAGATAGTCCATGGAAGCGAAAATAGACGTTGTTTTACACAAAATAACGTCCAAAAACAGCCGTAGAGTCAAACGGCAAATGTTGACGTTCTTTTTAAGAGGACAGGTTGTTCATATAGAGTTGTTCAAGTTGAAGTAAATAATAATCTTTATCTTCTGTTTTTACATTAGGTAAAATTGCATGTTTACAAATACATTGAGTACCTATCATATTTATTTGTTCTCTAATCATCGTTCTAATTAAATTATGTTGGGGTGAATCATCATTAATTTTAGAAATGATATTAATGACATCAGAATTAACTATGGGATTTTTTATTGAAAGTGATAATGTCGGTGATTGAGGTAAAGATGAAGACATTTATTTACCTTTTTATTTTAATTTATAATAAAAAATATATGAAAATATGAATAGTCCTGTAGGGATTCCAAATACAACCAATCCTGTACAATCACCAAACCCACCATCAAACCCACCACCAAACCAACCAGCACAAAACCAACAAACAAACACCATAACACAACAATCAGTAGTTGGTCTAACTCCGAATTCATCTATAACATCAATAATGGCCAATCCAAAAGTTAATCCAGAAATATCTGAAGTTCTTTCCAAAATTCAAGATATGACTAGATATATCAGTGACCCTAACCAACGTGCTTCTTTCATAAAAGCTTTGGGTCAACAGTTAAATATGATTGGTAATTCTTCTAAATGTGTTTGTATTCACGCTCTATTTCCTGACCTAAAATATGAAGAAAAAGATTATCATTTACAACAAATTGAAGATTTGTATAGAAAAGCACGGGAAAAACCAGTGCATAATATTTATAAAAGTTTGTCTGCTATATGTCCACCCTGTTTATATCTAAAAATGGGTTTGTTATCAACAGACGTGGTGAAAGATTTTAAAGACTCATTTTGTTCCAACAAAACTGGACCTCATAAAACTTATAATTTAGGACCAATGGCTCATGTCTTAACAAGTTATAATGTTAATCAAAAAGTCTATCCTAACATGCAAAATGCTATGAATATATCTTTTCATCCAGGTAATATTCTAATCCCTGATTCAAAAATCTTTTTACAGATGTTAGCTATGCCATCAAATCTCATAGATCAGGGGGTTAAAGTAATTTGGGTTGTTACAGAGGAAACTGTTCCTTGCAATAATAATAACATTAAAGACCAATTGGAATGTTATGAAAAGTTTATGAACGCTCTCCCTGCTTCTCTTGATAATGGTTATTACAAAGGTGAGCCTATACCAATTGACAAGATTAAATTAATAACTTCTCCACCTCATAAATTTGTTAAAGCAGCTAAAGGTGAAGAAAATTTAGTTTTACTAAAAATTTTTGATGTAAATTCAGTTTTAAACATATATTATTCTCAACTAATTCAATCACAGCGACGTTTACAAGTGAAAACTATAACAGATAATGATGGAAGTAGATTATATTTGAATCGAACCAATTTTGCTTGTTATGAACCCTTGTCCACACATCGAATACATGATTTTCTAGCCATAGCGGTTGCCCTCTCGAATAATCCGGAAGATCTTAAAAAATACCCTCCACTCAATAATGAGTGTATCACTACTCCACATAATATTCTCATCATTAATAATAAAGGGAAGGCCGTGTTTACTGACAGTACTGAACCTAAATCAACTACAGCCTGTGAAAAATTGAAACGAGGACTTAAAGATGGTACTAAATATCCACCTCATAAACGATTTGTAAATACAGCACATACCATGACACCTAATACAAATCTCAAACCTGGAGATCCTATTAAACCAGACAGTTTTCCTGACTTAAATACTACCACTTCTCCTGATCTCGCTGATATTGCTATGGAGAAACATATTAATGATTCGGAAATGTTTCGTAAGAATTTAAAAGCAAATATAGACAATTTGAAAAATTACTTTTCAGAGTTTAATGATGACCTGAATAAACCTGTTGATATAAATAATGTTAATTATTCAATTTTTGATATTGCCATTGGAATGTCTCCCTCAAAAATACTCGATATCAATCATAATCTTGCAGGTGAAAAACCCAATGGTATTGATATATTTTCAGACTATCCCGAAAATGGCACAAATATTCTTGAAATAGCATCGCCTAATGTAGTATATTCAGATCAAATCGGTTTTGTTACTCTCAAGAGCCTATGTTCTAATGAGATGTTAGAATTAAAAAATACCATTGCCCATTTGCAAAATATTATGAATCGCAGTGTTGGGGTATTTAGGAAATTTGAAGTAACACCGGGAAACAACATTACAACTCTTCAACCTAATTATTTAGTACAAATACGAGATCCTTCTGAATATCTTCAAGTTGTTGATAAAACTATAAAAGCAGATACATCCATCCCCAACTTCCAAATAGAACCTCCTAATGATGTACATCATATACCACAAAATTTGTGCGATTCAATGTCATTTAATCAGTATGTAAATTTGTATACCCCACCTAAAACACAAGGATGTATATGGTAATTTATATTATAATTAAAACTTTTCAATTATATTAATAATTTAATATAATGTTTGTTTATTGGCAATTACCCAAAATACTTAGTTGTTGTTTTTTATTTTTTTATGAATTACCCTATATTTTTTGTTTTGTTTTGGTTATTATAAAAAAAAATGAACATTTATATATTTGTTGTTGGTATATGTTTACTAATTATTTTATTTTTAATGTGGATGAGAATCCAATCCACAAACAGCGACACCATCTCTCCACAATCAGAAGATGTCAGTGCCACCCTCCCAACAGCACGTGCCACTGTCACCACCTCCACCAGCATTCCAGCTGCTAACGACAGCGGTGCCACTGTCACCACCTCCACCTCCACCAGCACTCCAGCTGCTAACGACAGCGGTGCCACTGTCACCACCTCCACCTCCACCAGCACTCCAGCTGCTAACGACAGTGGTGCCACTGTCACCATCTCCACCTCCACCAGCACTCCAGCTGCTAACGACAGCGGTGCCACTGTCACCACCTCCACCAGCACTCCAGCTGCTAACGCAGAGACGAGGACTTTGGGGGGTAAGGGGTGGGGTTGGGCTCTGGATGGGTGAGGGGAGGGGGGGTGTTAAGGTGGGTCGCCGAAAACGGAGATTCGAACTCAAAAGGCGGGCTAGGATCCGTCCCTGATCCGACACAGAGACAGAACGGAGAGACGACCCACTGTGGCAGGGTGAGGCGTCGAGAGAGTCCTTCTCACAATTTTTTTAATAAATGGCTAAGAATTATTGAACATTGAGAGGTTTCGTTTAGCATATTATAAAAAAAAATAATAGACATATGTAGCAGCCAGAAAGCCACACCTGGACCACTATGCTAGGCCCGACATGCCCAACGAGGCAAGTTCCCCTGAATCTATATATTTTTCCAATTTTCCTCTATGAAGTGATAAATCTGTCCATTTCACCATACACAAGTTAATTAGGTTAGGGGCTAGGTTAGGTTCGGTCATATATCTATGTTAGTTTTAACTCAAATTTCCAATAATCAACCCATACATAATGAAATGGACAGATTCATCACTTCACAAGAAAAAAAAAATTGAAAAAAATATAAATTCATGAAAACTCGGCCCATCAGGCAAATCGGGTCTTGCACAGCAGGCCAAATACAACGTTCTGGCAACCAGGCACGACATATATATATATATATATATATATATATATATATATATATATATATATATATATATATATATATATATATATATATATATATATATATATATATATATATATATATATATATTTATTTTGGTGGTTGTTATTGTTTTTTGTAATAGGTTTAAATGGGTTTCAGGAGACCTACCCGTTGTTTGTTTCTTCCTCTGTATGTGTCGTTTTACCCACTCACTTAGGATCCATTATTGAGAATAAGGATTTGATGAATATCTCTTTAGTAACTTGTAACTTACATTCGAATTACCATTCTCCCAGAGTTTTTATTATAAATATACAGTTAGATCTTAGAAATTGTAAACATTATAGAATATGAATTTTGTATATAATATGAATTTTGTATATATCAAATTTAATATATTTCTTTTTACAACACACACACACCCACACACACACACACACACACACACACACCCACACACACACACACTGTAGGTTTTTATGATTATAATTAAAAAAATTTAGGTAATTTTATGATCAGTATTGATTACACTTGTATTAAAAAAATAAAGCAAGCACCTGTTTCTATGACTTGGTAAATGTCATACATTACAACAAATTTTTTTCGAATACTTTATTAAATTTACTGTGCTTCAAAATTCATTTGGTCTCTTTCTTCATGGTTTATAATTTTATATGTATTAATCGTTGTAAAAATCACGAGAATTACTGCAATTAGCCCAGCAATGGCATGATGTGACCCCATAACATATTTCATGTGATCATCAGATTTAACTGAATCCATAAATGGTATTTTATCATATACATTCATAAAAGATGTTATTGTAATAAACAAACATAAGATAATTAATATAATAAGTATAAAATATGTGAATATTTTATTACCGAACATATCTTTTTTTGTTCTTTTTTATATAGGAGAAAAATAATAAAATGACTATGAAATTTAATTATAATTTAATAATTTAATAGATGTATAAGCTGTTTAGCTGGAGGAACGATTTTTTGGGCATAAGAAACAATTGATTTATATTGATATTGATGGTAAGTTAAGATAAATGTAATTAATAAAAGAGCCATAATAGCAATTACTAATGACATTAGTGATTTGGAAATATTTGTTCCCAAAAGATAAAAGGTGGCTAATAAACCAACCAAAAAAGACAGATACATAATAGAAAGGGACCAATTTGTTTTTTTCTTAACGACATTCATTTTTTCCTGTGATATTTCCTTATTATCATGTGTCTCATTAATTGCGGGAGTTGTTAATGTGGTTGGTATTGGATTCCAATAAGATTCTTCATGTACTCTATTAGCTATTCTCAAATCCATAACATGAGGTTGAGGTAGTAACTGAGGAAGTTGTTGATGATTCTCGCCTGAAGCCGTTGTTGTTGTTGTTGTTGTTGAAAGATGAGGATGTACCATTTTATTTAACGATTTTCTTTTATTTTTTTAATTATAGTTTTAATTAATGTTTCACTATTGAAGGGTATTAGTGTTTTGAGTCGATGGCTGTTTATATGTATTAGGGCTTCTTCAAGTGGGAAATAACAGGCAATTTTTTCTTCATCTAAGCGATGACTGAAAGGAAAACGATGCATATAATTCTTAATTGCACGGTTGTTGGTCTTCTTATCATTTAGGTTGAAAATACATCCTAAAGTTCCAAGTATCCAATTTAAACATCGAGACCGAGAGTGCGTAAATTGAATTAAATTATTTGCATTTTCAATTTCAATTAAAATACTATAATCACACTGATAGGTTTTACCATTCAGTGCTATCCATTCCTCTGATATCATTGGTAAATTATATTGGTTATTATGAATCATCCCCAATTTAATTCTTTTAATAATTGGTATAAAATCTAAATGAAAGCAATGTGTTTCTTCCATAAACTCTCTAATTTGGGTAATTATCGGAATCTTTTGATCAATTTTTTCAGGTTGACCACGAGGAAGTGTATACTCTCCCTCTATTGTATTTCCATTACCAAACATATGTTGATATAAATTAACATATTCGGCTTGACTCATGGGGGACGAATTTTCAAAAATAATAACATTTTTCGTTTAATCATTCCATTTATGTCGATAACTTTTATTATTAAGATACGAAATATAAAAGTATGATGGAGAATGTAACATTAGGATTTTACATTTTTTTAATATAACTTTTTCGTCTGTGCTAAAACATTGACTGGCATCTACATATAAAAGCCCTAAAGATTTTTTAGTTTTATTATCATAATTTAATTGGTTTGGTTTTAATTGTATTAATGGCATATTTATAGTGGGAGGAAGATGTGCATTTTTGTAATAAAAATCAGTTTCTTTACAATACTGAGATGACATACTGACTATTTTGTATCTAAAAATGAATGGTGTTTATATAATAATTTATATATTTTTTGTATTCTAACGGAACATGGATTATATTCATTAATGTGTAGTAGGGAGTGGTGGTGGTGGTGTGGTAAGGTTGTTGGGGTGGTGGTGAGATTAGGGTGTGTATATTGTGGGTGTGGGTGATTATAAAAGTTGTGGTGGGGTTGTTGTGTTGGTGGGGTTTGGGGAGGGTGGTGGTGGTGGTGGGGAGGGTGGTGGTGGTGGTGGTGGTGTTTGGGTTGTTGTGTTGGTTGGGTTTTGGGAGGGTGGTGGTGGTGGTGGTGGTGGTGGCAGTGTTTGGGTCGTTGTGTTGGTTGGGTTTTGGGAGGGTGGTGGTGGTGGCAGTGTTTGGGTTGTTGTGTTGGTTGGGTTTTGGGAGGGTGGTGGTGGTGGTGGTGGTGGCAGTGTTTGGGTTATTGTTTGGGTTGTTGTGTTGGTTGGGTTTTGGGAGGGTGGTGGTGGTGGTGGTGGTGGTGGCAGTGTTTGGGTTGTTGTGTTGGTTGGGTTTTGGGAGGGTGGTGGTGGTGGTGGTGGTGGTGGTGGCAGTGTTTGGGTTGTTGTGTTGGTTGGGTTTTGGGAGGGTGGTAGTGGTTGCAGTGTTTGGGTTGTTGTGTTGGTTGGGTTTTGGGAGGGTGGTGGTGGTGGTGGTGGTAGTGGTGGCAGTGTTTGGGTTATTGTTTGGGTTGTTGTGGGGGTTGTTGTGTTGGTGGGGGTGGTGGTGGCAGTGTTTGGGTTATTGTTTGGGTTGTTGTGGGGGTTGTTGTGTTGGTGGGGTTTGGGTTATTGTTTGGGTTGTTGTGGGGGTTGTTGTGTTGGTGGGGTTTGGGTTATTGTTTGGGTTGTTGTGGGGGTTGTTGTGTTGGTGGGGTTTGGGTTATTGTTTGGGTTGTTGTGGGGGTTGTTGTGTTGGTGGGGTTTGGGTTATTGTTTGGGATGTTGTGGGGGTTGTTGTGTTGGTGGGGTTTGGGTAGGGTGATGGTGGGGGTGTTGTTTGGGTTGTGGTAGTTTCCATATCTTTTATTATTTGAGGAATTTTTTTTACCAAAATTTTCCCAAATTGTTTTTCCTGACATTTATACCGAAATAAAATATATGAAAACAATACTGCAAATTCTTTTTTTTCTATAGTTTCTTTTACAATACTATGTATAATATCTCGAGGTATATTATCATGGTAAATGGTTTGGCATATGGTATCCATTCCTTCAATTAAAGATTGAATTAGATTTTTTTTATCATTTACAGATACCTCTCGAAATTTTCGTATTGTAATCTCAATTTTGTTCGAGGATAAATCCATGAAACTTTTCAGGAAGCTACATTCCGGATTCCATTGAATATGAAGAAGTAGAGGCTTGTCAGAAATGTCAAAATTCCATAGCCCAAGATTACAAAAAGCACATTTCACATGATCACTAAGACCTGTATAAAAGAATCCAGCTGAACTTAGATCTTCTGAGTTTGGTAGTGTAAGTGGCCATGTGCTAAAACTTTCCAGGCGATTTTTACAATCTTCGTATGTTCGATCGACACTGGGACAATGAGGTGACAATGAGAGGACTAAATTGGATTGCAGAATAACTTCACATAACTCTAAAGGGACATTACCAACGGGTTTTCCCATGATAAATGGACAATAAGGAACTCTTTGTCTATGTTTATTATGTGGAATATCGTTTATTTGCCAGTTCTTGATAACTGTATTGCAGAAAATACATGCACATGCATCGTTTCTTTTAAGATAAAAAAGTCCATCCCTAGCTAAATTTAGAGGGGAAATCCATGGGAATTTCCAATTGTTAAATGTGTCTAGACGTGCACTTTCAAACTTCAAAAAAAAAAATGTTGTTAAACATTCTGATAGGTGTTTTAATTTGTGAAATAAATGTACAATTATGTTCTGGATATACAATTGCATTACTATTTATATTGAATGTAAGTGACAAATGACACTTTATACATTTCCATAGATTTTCTTGTTTGTTATAATAAAACCCATTTCGTTTTAAAATGTTTAAATTTATTTTGAAATTTAAACCTTCTAATGTTTTCATGCTATGTTGTCCACTCATTTTGGTATGTAATTAATGAATGGTAAATTTATTAAATCTGTTTGAACATATTATATATTTACTAGGCATGGCATTATATATATTTTTTTTTTATTTATATTTCGAGATTCTTCAGGTTTACAGTAAAGGCTTCAAACTCTTCTTTTCAATTCAAATTCCATTATCATCACTAGTGTTCTAGGCGATCTGTAAAAAAAAAAAAAAACTTGGTGGTTATATAATAAACATATTGAAATAAAATTAAAATAGTGATAGGAATGATATCAAAGCAAAAGAAAAACGAAGAATTTTGCAGCAAACATGAATTTGAATTAAAAATTAGCCAAATGTTGGAAAAAGGTGGGCCTGGGAGTCGGAAAATTTTTACTCGAGAAAAATTAGCACAATACATTGAGGAAGTCAAAAATGCTAAATTGAAACTGAATTGGAAATCTTCTCATGAATATGATCTAATGTCTCGATATGATGTCAAAAATCTATTTGGGGATGACGTCTTAGTAACCATCGACGAAACTGAACGAAGAATGAAGCGGGGGACCAAGCGTAAACTGACCAGTGACAATCGTCATTCTACTAAGGCTGTAACAACAACAACAACAACAACCACAACAACAGGAGCAACAACAGCTGATCCTGGCCGGATGTGTCGTCGTTTCATACATCAAGGGCAATTGTATGATACGATTTATGATGCACACAGAGCAGTTTGTCACGGAGGAGAAAAAAGAACTTATTTTGAAGCAAGTAAAACTATCGCTAACGTCACTCAACAATCGGTGAAACTCTTTATTTCACTCTGCCACATATGCAATTTGAAACGACTTCCTCGACGAAAAAAGGGGGTAATACGGCCCATTGTATCGACCAGTTTTGCGGAGCGAGGACAAATGGATTTAATAAATATGCAAAAAGAAGGAGGATGTGTGTATAAATATATTTTACATTATCAAGATCATTTAACAAAGTTTTCGGTTTTACGAGCTCTTCGCAGTAAACGGGCGATTGAAGTGGCACGCCACTTACTCGATATATTTGCTCTCTTGGGAGCCCCACGAATTCTGCAGAGCGATAACGGCCGTGAATTTGTGGCAGAGGTGATTCAAGAGCTAAAAAACGAAATGTGGCCCAACATGCTCCTCATTAATAGCAAACCTCGTCATCCACAGAGCCAAGGGAGCATTGAATGTACAAAAGAAAATTTAATCAAAATGCTTGGCAGTTGGATGTGTGAAAATCAAACGCGAGATTGGTCAGCTGGACTTCCCTTTGTGCAATTCACCAAAAACACAGCATATTCACGTGGAATTGGCATATCGCCTTACAAGGCAGTTTTTGGTATAGAACCACCAATATATATGAATAATAATACACCTTCATTAATAAAGATGATGCAATTGAAATTAAGAGAAAAATAGAGGTGATGAGTTAATAGTACATTATTTCTTCAAATTTATTTATGTTAGTTAAAATGCACGTGCTAAATATCAAGGTTCATTATTAATTTATTTTTGTTTTTGTTTTAGGATACGAGAAGTTTGACTGAACTGAAAGTTGGTTGGGAATGAAAAAGACTAAATGAAACTAGTACTAGTGTCCCCCCCCCCCCAAAAAAAAAAGATATGAAAAACATACCTCATAAACCCAAAATGGTTCTGGATGGGTTCTATTGAAGATGGATGGGTACCCAGCATCATCACAATTGAAATTCATAATGCAAATATTGGATATAGGTTCGATGATAACTAAATTGTTTGTTGAACTAGTTTCCAATATTGACCATCATATATAGTAATCAACTCAAAAGTGGCATGGACCAGGGGAATCCGACTGTCTAATTAAAACAAAGCAAAGCAATGCGATGGTCAGAGATAGATGTTGATGTAATGTGATTTCTGCCCAGTGCTCGGAATGTCAAAGTGAAGAAATTCAAAGAAGCGCGGGTAAACGGCGTGAGTCATATATCATACAGTGGGGAGTTGATGATTGAGATTCATTCAATAGGCCGTTACTTAACATATATTATATTAACCTAACCTAACCTATGTTAGGTTAGGTTATGTAGGGTTGGTTAGGTTCGGTTCGGTCATATATCTACGTTAGGTTCGGTCATATATCTACGTTAATTTTAACTCCAATAATTTTTTTTTAACTCATACATAATGAAATGGGTAGCTTTATCATTTCATAAGAAAAAAATTAGAGAAAACATATAAATTCGTGAAAACTTGGCTTATTAGGCAAATCAGGCCTTACATAGTAGGCTGAGAAGTCCGTTCTGGCTACTAGGTACCACATATATCCAACTCGAATTGATATACTATCTGTAGTGATACTTTTTTTTAAATAATATTTACAATAAGAATAAAGGTATTAAAAAAAAATATATATAATATTATTTCTATACTACTTATTATTAAAATACTTATTTGTCAATTTAATTATATGGAGAATAAATGTGAATTGCTATATTCAATATCATAACCAGATTGTATTAACATGTGATACAAATAATACAACTGTAAATTATTTAAATTTGTGGTGTCAATTTTCCAATTTGGTGATAGATGAATAGGATTTTCTTTATAATAGTTAATCAATGCATCATGAAAAATTTGCTCATTCGGCATTAAAATAAGTTGTTTGTAAATTGCATCTGAAATTTTATTTGGACATTCTGAAGAATTATAATACGGGATAACCATATTATTAATGATCATAAAAGCTAATTTGAAAGGTGAATTGGAATTATGAAAGTTGTTTTTATAATTTGAAACTTTTTCTTGTATAAATTGAACATATTTTCGTTTTTCTTCTTCATCATTTTGATTATTAATAAATATGTTTGTTTGATCCTCCACAATCATTAAATTTTCAGTATTATCTTCTTTGAATGGTGGCAGTGGCGATTGTTGCGGTGCCGGTTGCAGTGGTGATTGTTGCGGTGTCGGTTGCAGTGGTGATTGTTGCGGTGTCGGTTGCAGTGGTGATTGTTGCGGTGTCGGTTGCAGTGGTGATTGTTGCGGTGTCGGTTGCAGTGGTGATTGTTGCGGTGTCGGTTGCAGTGGTGATTGTGGCGGAGTCGGTGTCGGTGGTGATTGTGGTAGTGATGGTGATGGTAGGTGTGATAGGTCAGAATCCATTTTAAGGATTGATTTTGGGATTTTTTTTTATACATTTTATATATATATATATAAAAAAAGAGGGGCTGGATTTTTATTATAGAAAGAGACATTATACTAAGATGGTAAACCAATGTTTTTAAGTAGGGGTGGTGGTGGTGGTGGTGGTGGTGGTGTTGCTGCTGCTTTTGGTAATATACCTTCATCTTGATTGATAAACGTTACAATTTCATCCTTGTTCCCCGGTTTGAATGATGTCAGTTAAGAGATGGGGATTTCGGGTTCTTAAACAATATTATCATTGGTCATCAATATCACTAAAAATACGAAAGTAATTCCCTTCGTCACATGATTCCGTGTTAATATGTCACAAAAAATTATTCCTGTTGGGTGTATTCATGTTTAATCTTTTGCTTGTTTATATACCATTCTTCATAAACTTCCAACTTTCTAGTTAATTTCAAATGTATTTTTTTTATACATTAGATGTCTATATGATTTAAAATAGTGTTGCCTTATCTAGATTTAAATAACCAAGTGTGTATATATGCTTGTGGGTGCCGGATGTCAAAGAGTGACTGAGGGGAGGAGCTGTGTGTGTGTGTGTGTGTGTGTGTGTGTGTGTGTGTGTGTGTGTGTGTGTGTGTGTGTGTCTTTATGTGTGTGACTTTGTATGTGTGTGTGTGTGTGTGTGTGTGTATGTGTGTGTGTCTTTATGTGTGTGACTTTGTATGTGTGTGACTTTGTATGTGTGTGTGTGTGTATGTGTGTGTGTGTGTGTGTGTGTGTGTGTGTGTGTGTGCGTGTGTGTGTGTGTGTGTGTGTGTGTGTGTGTGTGTGTGTGTGTGTGTGTGTGTGTCTTTGTGTCTTTGTGTGTGTGTGTTTTTGTGTGTGTGTGTGTGTGTCGTTGTGTGTCTTTGTGTGTGTAAGTGTATGTGTCGTTGTGTGTGTGTGTGTGTGTCTTTGTGTTGATGTGGGTGTGTGTCTTTGTGTGTGTGACTTTGTATGTGTGTGTGTGTCTTTATGTGTGTGACTGTGTCTTTATGTGTGTGACTTTGTATGTGTGTGTGTGTGTATGTGTGTGTGTGTGTGTGTGTGTGTGTTGTATGTCTTTGTGTGTGTGTGTGTCGTTGTGTGTGTGTGTCTTTGTGTGTGTGTGTCGTTGTGTGTGTGTGTGTGTCTTTGTGTCTTTGTGTGTGTTTTTGTGTGTGTGTGTGTGTGTCTTTGTGTCTTTGTGTGTGTGTGTGTTTTTGTGTGTGTGTGTGTGTGTCGTTGTGTGTCTTTGTGTGTGTAAGTGTGTGTGTCGTTGTGTGTGTGTGTGTGTGTCTTTGTGATGGTGTGGGTGTGTGTCTTTGTGTTGGTGTGGGTGTGTGTGTGTGTGTGTCTTTGTGTGTGTGTGTGTGTGTGTGTGTGTGTGTGTCGTTGTGTGTGTGTGTGTGTCTTTGTGTGTCTTTGTGTGTGTGTGTGTGTGTCTTTGTGTGTGTGTCGTTGTGTGTGTGTGTGTGTCTTTGTGTCTTTGTGTGTGTGTGTGTTTTTGTGTGTGTGTGTGTGTGTCGTTGTGTGTCTTTGTGTGTGTAAGTGTGTGTGTCGTTGTGTGTGTGTGTGTGTGTCTTTGTGTTGGTGTGGGTGTGTGTCTTTGTGTTGGTGTGGGTGTGTGTGTGTGTGTGTGTGTGTGTGTGTGTGTGTGTGTGTGTGTGTGTGTGTGTGTGTGTGTGTGTGTGTGTGTGTGTTGTATAAAAGGAGGTGGGATCCGAGCAGTATCTCAATTCTCATCCTGCGTTTCTTTCGATATTACTACAGTGAACTTCTACAACCATTGTGGTGTAGTATATTAACATTTACTAAGGCGTAAATAAGGCGTGAGTATTTCAACTTGTTTTTTCTTTTTTTTTCTTTCTTTTTTTTAAGTAGTAGATAACTTTCAATTTTTGATTGAGATTGTTTCTGTTTCTCCTTGAATAGATTGATGATCATCTTAGTCTATTTCAATACACCAGACTATTTCAATTATAATATATATATTTTTCAGGTTGGGAAAAATGAACCAAATGGATATTGGTAATGGGGAAGCAGTTGGCATTGAGAAATTGGGAAATGATGAAGAGAGGAAAGTAAATGAAGGAGGAGTTGAAGATGAAAAGGGAGATGAAGAAAGGGGAGAAGATGAAGATAAAAAGGTATCTGAAGAGGAAGATAAAGATATAAAGGTAATTGAAGAAGAAGATGATATAAAGGTAATTGAAGAAGAAGATGAAGATAAAAAGGTAAATGAAGAGGAATATGAAAAAATCAAGTTTTTTATAAATAAATTTGACGCTCCATTTAAATATGACTCTAATTTTAAAAAATTTAAAAAATTGAAAAGTGAGCTAGATAGGATATTTCTTGAAACTAAATCTAAAGTTGAATGCTTAGAAAAATGTACATTCACTAAAGAAGAATTATCCAAATCCGGATTTCAAGATTTTATTAAATATGACCATATGGACCGGATATATAATTATTTCATTTATTATGGTTGGTATTCCACCATAACAGCAAGAATTAAGTATAATAATTGTTTGGTATATGTTCACATATATTATGTTTATGCAAACAATTGTTGTAATATGTGGGTTACTGAGGATGCTCAAATATTTCTTAAATTTCTTGTCAATGAATTTTTTCATCCAAGTAAACCCCATTCCGAAGAAATTTGGTTAGCTATGAAAAATGATAACTTAAATGTAGAGAAACCTCCACAATATACATATTAAGTTTTATCATGATGAGATGATGTAAAATAGGATTGAATGTTTTTTGAAGATAAAAAACACTAACACAATATTACCAGATTTTCTATGGTGGATGTGAAGGTCCTAATTCCACATACATCAAGTTAATATCTTGTGATGACCATGAATTCATCATTAAAAGGAAAGATGCCTTCACCTCAAATTTAATTCAAGCTATGATGTCAAGTTCAACAACGTGTATTGAACAGGAAAAAAATGAAATCCATTTTAAAACAATTCCGTAAGTATAAAGCTGTTAGAACAAAGTGTTATTATATAAACTGTTATATTTAGAGATAAACTGTTATTTAGAGAAACATATAAACTGTATATAATAAATAAATAATTATAATACTTTTATTTTTTTATTTTATTTCTTCAGATCATATCTTCTTCAAAAAGCGTGTACATATTTCACCTACAATACTCAATTCAAGAAAAATGAGATTACTACTGATCCTGAATTTCCAATTGAAAATAATATTGCTCTAGATCTGCTTTTGGTTGCTGATTTCCTTGATTGTTAATAATGACATCCATAACCATATATTTTTTACTAAATGTTGAAAGATTAAAATATAAAAACAAGCTTTAATGTTATATTATTTTTAGTTTATTTTGTGGCTTGAAAATTATTCCAACCCTTTTATTATTATTATTAATATTATTATTATTATTAATAATTATTCCAGTAATTCCAATGAATCAAGAGTATGATTGCAATGAAGTTATAGTATTGAAAGATTCAATTAAATACTGGTTTGATAGAGGTGATGAGCAAATTAAATATAAACATGAAGAACTTTTCAATATATATGATTTACTATCACAACAAGAATGGTTCGAGTTCCAGTTAAACTTTAAAGACACTCTACAGGTATATATACTAATAGGACGAAATTTATCTATTATACTTCCAAACCAAATAAACATAACTAACTTAGCGTCAATTTTAATAGAATGCCGTTATTATAATAATGAAAATGTACAAAGTTATAATGAAAATGTACAAAATTTATCTTTTATTAAAGATGCATATATGATTAGGACTCCTGTTAAATATATGAAATTTTCTGTATTGTGGGATTATAAAAATATACTACTATGTTGGAATCACTTGTCAATAATAGTAGGAGGTATCAATAACGAAACTCAGGTGTGTAATAATTTACAAGATAATTTGAATGTCATAATGTGTTGGTTATATGAAAAATATAACATTACAATCCTTAATAATAGTTTAAATATAAATAACAGTAAATATGTTACAAATGGGACCATTTATATAGGTATTACACACACGAAGAAAACGATATCAATATTTGTTAAGAAATTTTTCATTATATTAACAATTGTTTTCACAATTTTAAATGTTATAATTATTTTACATGGTGTTTTTAAATTGGTATGTTTTTTTTTGTAATATCCCCTAAATTCCCATATATATCGTATATATGACTTGAAATTTTAAATTGGTAATTCCAATCATTCCAACATTGAAGGAAAATATATGGGTGGTGAGCTGTACTTTGGTGGTAGGTAGCATGGTAGGTAGCCTTGGCTATTGGCTAAGATATAATAACTTAATCCTCAATAAAGAGTTTTAATTTTTGGACTGATATTATTGTAAGAAGGGCCTTTTGATATACTACTGTGTTAATCCCAATTACCTATTATTTGGGAAATTTGAGACAAAGATATGATGATACTACCCTATTCAAACCCCAACCCTAAATAAATTTTGTTAACAATGAGTGAGTATTTCTATTTCACGATTTATAAATATGGCTCTCATTGTAATTGTGTTATGGACCCGACGCCTCCACAGAGAATGGAGAAGCGATGGCAGCGCTGCTATCTATGAGCCGTCACCCACAAGTATGGGAAAAGAAGGCGCCCTCTTCTGGTCAAAAGTACAATTATCAGTGGTGAGTGACTCTTACTATGATTGGACACGGAATGGATTATTACAGTGCGATAGGTGTGGAGGAAGTAGACTCGACAAGGGTGTGGTCAGAGACAGTGTCCTCGACAAGGGTGTGGTCAGAGACAGTGTCCTGTGTGTGTCGCTCTACATAGCGACATTGACTCAATGATATTTTTTGGAGGCTACATTCAGTTTTATTATGTACATTAATGTACTTTCTATATATTTATATAATAAATAAAGAAGTAAGTAAATAAATAAACTTTTATATTATTTATCTCCATTCTTAGTGTTGTATTCCTTCCTATATGTTATGAACCTCATAAAACGCTTGTTTTCTTATCGACGTCTTACTGCCCAAAATCTTTTTAACTACCTCTATAAAAATCAAGTACCATCAATGCCTTTTGCTAAGAAAATGGAATTGGTAATAGCTGTAAAAGAGTTTTGGATAAAGCAGCATGGTATAATAGGTATCGGATATTCAACTGAACAAGGAAGAGCACATTCAAACCCCCAAACCGAAATTACAAGTGCTATCCAACTCTCAATACCCGGAAATACGAACATCATTTTATGTTCCCATCCAAGTTTTATTCAATATACAACTGGTGAAACCAAGAATATAATTAAAAATCCTAAACAATGTAGTTTTATGGGTACTGCAGAACGTACAAATTTAGGAACAGTACAATGTCAATGTGATTCATATATAAGTACACTATTACAGCATCAGATAGAAGAGAGTGAAATTAAAACTTTTACTCAAACAAATAATGAAAAAAAACAACCTGTCTTATGTGATGATGTTCCTAAAACTTCTATTCGAACTAATAATGAAAAAAACAAATTTGTATGTGGTGTTCTTTCCTCGGTAGAACATAAAATGGAAGTTATAAGAAGTGACGAGTTTATACAAAAATTTTGTAAGTGGTATTTTAGAATGATTAATCGTTTGCAGCCAGATTGTTTCCACCTACCCGGAGATACTTTTCGAGGTGATATTTTTTATGACAACAGTTACACTGATATTTACTTAATTGGCCAGTCAAATAGTGAGAGACATGCTTTTGGAGGAGGAAATACTTTCCAACTTTTAAAACAAACATTTCAAGAGTATAAGATTCAGTTCAGTCCTAATTTAGAAAATGGAATACAAGCTTATCAATCCAATTTTGGTATGGTCAAAATCAGTTGTTGTGGCACCATACATATCCGAAACTCATGTGTGGGAATTTTTGAACAAGAAACGGGTATGGTATGCAGTCCAAATGATCATGTATGGAAGATAATGTATATAAAGATAAATTTAAAACATGCTAGTACACATAAACCTCCAAGTCTACCTTCATGTCAAGTGTTTGAAATTAAAATTTGAAATGGGTTTTTTGATTAACAACGAATAAATAACAGAATAAGTGAAATCTATAGACTTTATTTCTCCGGGATGTAGACGTATTCTGTCAGGATATTCTTTTTGATTTATAAATATACTATTTTAATTAATATAATCGCAAGAAAAAGATTGTGTAATAACATTATGTACTTTTGAATAATATTATATATTTTTTTTTTTCAAAGATATAAAATATGGGTTCTGTACCAAGATATAACCATTAAGGTTCCTAGACTCATCACAAGGATAACTAGTGGCACTAAAAGGCAAGTAGTTATTTCAGTCAAACTAAAATGGAATGGAATTGGTGTATATATGACATGAATAGTATGGTTTGCTCCCATTTAGATCTATTTTCTAAACATGTTATTTTCATGTTTTTTTCAGGAGGATATTCTAGCAATAATCATCATGGTATCGTCCTCCCAAATCACCAAAATCAACAAAACCCCTAAAATTATCAAGAAAAATCCCACTTTTGATGATAAATTTTTTGAACTTTTAATTAATGAGCGAGTGAAGAAAGTGGTGGACATGCTTATCAGTGTCCATGGTATTCATGGTAAAAGGAAAATTTATATCATCTCCAAGTTGGAAGCTTGCTGGAATATGAGATCAACTATTCCACTAAAGCGAGACACTTATATAAATTTATGTTTATCATTGTTAAGAGATCCAGCATATTCACATGATACTCTTAGGAAATTTAATGTTTTAACCCATAATGAATGTGGCGATTACATGTTTGGACATCCTGTTATAGTCAATGATAACCAACGAACAGGAAGTCAGATTGATATTCAATACTCATGTTCGGAAGTGATTATCGGGACAGTGACTACTGAACAAGGACTGGTCAATGGTTTCATAAATACAGGAAAAATTACATTTACAAGTGTTAGGTGTACCTTTCTTGAATATTCAAAGGCTAAAAAATTCTATGATATGTTCATTTTAAATTGAACTATATATTTTTTTTTTTTTTTTTAAATAAGTTCATATTTAGGTAGGGTTGATTTTAGGTTTGGTCATATAGATATTTAGGTAAGGCTGCGATATTGACACTACTAAATACCTAACCATAAAAATACCTTTATGGTTTATATGACAGACAATCTGTAAAATATTTTTTAATAAATGGAATCATCCAGTCTGCTATATTTATGTGGTTTTCATGTGAACCCTGTTTTGTTATAATAAGAATAACTTCATATATAATGAAAAAATTCTAATACAAACATATATTTATTTATTTACCATAATTTTTGAAAATATATTTTCAATTTTCTTCTACAAATTTACCATTGTCTGTTACTGTAGGTGTTTACCACAGCTCTGTTTTTGTATATTTATACCAGGGGAGCCAGACAGATCACTGATAAGTGATCCAGTCACCAGAGACACTAGTGTGTTGTACCAGTCACCAGACACACTAGTGTGTTGTATCAGCTTCACACCAGTGGGCTATTTAGAATTTATTTCAGAAAAATTATGGTAAATCACAAATACACAAATAAACAAAGAAAACAACTATTTAATCATAGAAAGAAATTGGTATAGGTTATAAAAAAAATGAATAAAAATCTTCTAATTGATAATAATAAGATCAATGACAAGTTTTTACTAGGCCTAACTCTAATTATGAATCAAAATTTATGTTTAAAACTTTCAAATTTTTCTTCATTCCAATATTATGGAAAAGATAATATACTCCATATACATCCTGTATTATGTGAAATGAAGCCACTAGGCTTACTGGGCCAGTCATTAGATTCACTTTATCTTTCAAAGAAAATTATACCTAAAGAAATTCGGATAATATACATTAGCCCTCATCATATTTTTTCTCACGAAACCAATGGCCAAATTACAGCTGATTTACTCTTAGGTGGTTTCAAGAATAATATTACACCACTTTATCTCTTAAATGAACATGATCTAAATTCCCTTGTTGCAAATCCCTCTCACAGATTTAGACTTATAGATGGTCGATCGGTAGAAATGTTTGATAATATGTGGAAGCTAGGAACTAATGATTGTGCAATTGATAGTAAAGATCATAATAATGATTTATTGGGAATTCGTCCCATTTTGGGCTTGTGTGATTTATTTTCTATTTCTAAGCGTTTAATATATTTAACCCAATTGAGCGATTTGATCAATAAAATTCACCAAGTATTTAATATAATTAAATATTTTCCCTATCTAATACATCCATATCGTTTGCTGGTTTCTGAAACAGGGAAATTTTATATTATGTCATTTAGTCTCCTTCATTATTTATTTTCACCTCATGCTGAAACCAAAAAAATTAAAGATATTGTGTTTTCTCATCCCCAATCTTTAATACAACGTACTGAAAATATTGAAAATATTGAAAGTAATACTCTAAATAGAATCAAAGTTAAATGCAAAGAAAATTTAATAATAGGTAGCAAAGACTTCAAAATATATCATAATTATTTAGCTCAAAGTAATTGTCGTCTACTTCTCGATATGTTACACTCTCTATTTGTAACTATTATATGGATTGCTAATGGTGGAGGAGTTATACATAAACAACATACATTGGTACGCAATTATTTGACCTTACAAGGGAATATTACCTTAAAACCCACTCACTCCCAAAATCCATATAAAGTTACATCACGAAAACCTATTCATAATCCTAGACTACCTTCTTCTTCCCAACCACCATCTCAACTTGAACTAACATCATCTCCACCATCACCATTATCTAATAATGTTAATCAACAACTGAATTGCCAGAATCCATATGGTTTATGTCATGCACAGATTATTTACAGTTCATTCCATACAGATGAAATCAAATGTAATGTGGCTCAACATGTTCATAATTATGGTTGCCTTCATTTGTTGAATTATACTCCAACAGTTCTTGAGGAAGCCTTTAGTGAAACATTAACATCACACAGAGATAATATTCTAACTGATGTAATTGAAAATGAGATCAATATAATTTTAGCATTTATATCACAGATAAAAAAGGAGCTCGAGTCAACAATAATTTAATATATATATATATATATATATATATATATATATATATATATATATATATATATATATATATATATATATATATATATATATATATATATATATATGTCGTACCTAGTAGCCAGAACGCACTTATCAGCCTACTATGCAAGGCCCGATTTGCCTAATAAGCCAAATTTTCATGATTTAATTATTTTTCGACTACCTAACCTAACCTAACCTAACTTTTTCGGCTACCAAACCTAATCTAACCTATAAAGATAGGTTAGGTTAGGTTAGGTAGGGTTGGTTAGGTTCAGTCATATATTTACGTTAATTTTAACTCCAATAAAAAAAATTGACCTCATACATAATGAAATGGGTAGCTTTATCATTTCATAAGAAAAAAATTAGAGAAAATATATTAATTCAGGAAAACTTGGCTTATTAGGCAAATCGGGCCTTGCATAGTAGGCTGAGAAGTGCATTCTGGCTACTAGGTCCCCACAGACCAGTCCTAGACCAGGCCTATTTCTACCCCCAGGAAGCAGCCCCTGACAGCACTGCTATGAAACAGAGGTATCAGGGTGAAAGACGCTATCCAATGTTCGAATCCACTCAGCTGTGTGGTGGTCTAAATGGAAGATTATTCATGTGTAGATTAGAACTGAGGATAGTCGTGACCCCTGCAGGTAACCCCACATATTGACTAGATGACCATCGTATCAAAAATAACACAACTAAGTCAACAAGAATGTTGTTTCGTTATATATATAATATAATCATTAGTATACATTATTAGTTTAGATGTGAGAGACATTTTTTTATATAAAATAAAATAATAATGTCACTATCAAATTCCTTATATATTATAATATTTATAATATTTTTAATTGTGATCTTTTCAATTATATATTTATATTATTCAAGAAATAGGTCAACAATTTCAACTCAGCATCCTCAACTGTCAATGAATTTCATTACAAAAACTAATACTAAACCTGCTGGTCTGTATGTTGTCTTTGAAAGTAAGTATTATATGGACCAAAATCGTGGTTACGATATGATTTCTCATGTAAATACAGTTAATTGTAATGATGATACAACGATTAATAATGATGAAAATAATAATGTATTTTGTAAATTTGATACATCCATATTTGATCAATTTAGAAAAGAGAATTGGTATTTTAATACCTTAACACCGATAATTTTATTATCTATTCGTAATCTTCGAAATTTTTTACCTATTGTATAGGAGAATATTGAAGATCTTCCACTCTCTACAGATCATGAGATTACAAGCCTGCGTGAAAATATGAAGAAAAGCTCAATTGCTAATGGTAATAAGTTACCAAAATGTGTATGGGTATCTTGTTCACATATTTGGGTTAATAGTCCAAACAAATATACTCCGCAAGGTTTTCCTGTTTATTATTTTCCAACCAAGGAACATGTAGATGGATATTATGCCCCACTTCTTCCTATTCAATTGAAACTTAGCCCAGGTGAAAATATTATAATATGTAAAATGTGGGCAAAAAATATTAATATAATGAGTGATCCATTTGCTGTGGTTAAATTTAGGATCACGGTTAAAATGTAGGATTTATAATACTATAAAGCATGATATAGTAACCTGTTTAAATATTATTACTAAAAAGATAATTATATAAAAAATAAGGTATGTAGATTTGTTCTTGTGGAACAAATTATTCATTCTACTTTTTTATCAACACATCTTTATATATTTCTGAGCTTATAATATACAAAGAACTATTTTTTTTATCATTTTCAGATAATTATAAAGTGATGGTGATATTGGTTCTATTTGTTCTTCAAGATCCCAACTGTCAGCAAGGGTGGCGCAGTTGCTTTTTTTTTTTGTAAACCATGAAAAAGCAATATGAAATCTACCCCAGAAAATATTCTGTTATAATACTAACAGCCCCCAAAAATATCATTCAAGTGTGGGATAAAATTGTCATATGGAGAAATAATTTAAAAATAAAAGTGGAATTTTTACAAAACTTTAATCCAACAATCAACTTGTATCATTTAGTGGAAAATTCATTTTTACTTATATTAGATAATGTTTCATCGATAAATGTAAGAAAAACATTTGCCGACGTATTAATTGATCTTCAAAACAGTGAAATAATTATTATAAAATGTGCTTCAATTACTTGGCCCTCAATAAATAAAGTGGAAAACTTTAATTTAAAACATTTTGAAGATGTTAAGATTATTTTAAGTATGAATGACTGGGAACGAAATTATGTATTGGTAAATAAGTACCTTTCATATGAATTTGCAGACATTAGTATTAAACCTCATTTAAAATCTTTAAATATTTTAACAGAAGATATAGGGAGTATCAATTCAGAAAAATTGAGAGCAAATCTACTTGATACTTGGAACAATGAAATACCCCCTATATACCCTTCTGAAGTTCTCCCAGAGAGTGAATATACTGTTACTGAAGTAAATAGCAACAAACGCAGCAGTGAGTCACAATCAGGTTCAATTGGCATGCCTTCAAAACATAGGAAGTATTACTGCCTGGTGTTATAATGGATACTGCTCATTGGGAAGCGTGTCAAAGAAAAGAATATATATGTGTGTGTGTATGTATATGTATGTATGTATATATATATATATGTATGTGTACCTATTTTAGTTTACATAAAATATAGGATTGAAGAACATGTACGTAGTAAATTAATCTCTTTTTTACTCAAATTTCAATAATTTCATTCGTTTATTATGCTATGATAGTGAACATAATGTTAAAATAAATATTTTATTTATTTATTTATATATTTTTTTCAGATGATTCAACCCTTTTTGATTAAAAATCCAGGACGTTTTACATTGTTCCCAATTAAAAATCATGATATCTTTAAAATGTATAAGAAGGCGCTAGCATCATTTTGGACAGTTGAAGAAGTAGACTTGTCAAAGGATATTGTAGATTGGGAACAGAAACTTAATGACGAGGAACGTCACTTCATTTACATGTTCTAGCATTTTTTGCCGCATCAGATGGTATCGTCAATGAAAATCTTGTTGAACGTTTCTGCCAAGAGGTACAAATACCAGAAGTGAGGTGTTTTTATGGTTTTCAGATTGCCATGGAAAATATTCACAATGAAATGTACAGTTTACTTATTAATACATACATAAAAGATTTACAGGAGCAGAACAGATTATTTAATGCTATTGAAACGTTGCCAGCTGTTAAGAAAAAAGCTGATTGGGCTCTAAGGTGGATTACAAATAGAACGGCAACATATGGCGAACGCATTGTTGCCTTTGCTGCAGTAGAGGGTATTTTCTTTAGTGGTTCATTTGCTGCAATATTTTGGTTAAAAAAACGTGGTTTAATGCCAGGTCTAACCTTCAGTAATGAACTGATTTCTAGAGATGAAGGGTTACACACAGATTTTGCTTGCTTGATATTTAAGTACTTGATTAATAAGCCTGATCAGAAATATGTATATTCTATCATTGATAATGCTGTGAAGATTGAACAAGAATTTTTAACAGATGCCTTGCCAATCAAACTTATTGGTATGAACTGTGATCTAATGGGGAAGTATATAGAATTTGTGGCTGACCGACTTCTCTTTGAACTCGGTTTTAAGAAACTTTATAATGTAGAAAATCCATTTGACTTTATGGAAAATATCTCATTAGAAGGGAAAACTATTTTTTTGAAAAAAAAGTAAGTGAATATCAAAAATATGGTGTAATGAATTCAGATCAATACAGTGTTTTTACATTAGATTCAGACTTTTAGTTAATTAGTTGATGGATGGAATAGAACATGTTTTTTTTATATAGAATATAAATAATTTAATATAAAAATATAAATATATATCTATTATCTTTTACTCTTTTACTTATCATATTTATATTTTGACTTGATGAATAATGAATTAAATACCTTACATTCTCTCTTTCCACTAATTACAAGACTACAAAATATGAGGTATGTAATTATGGACATAATAACAAACCCATAATCTTCTTTATAAAATATCAACATATCACATAATTACCAAGCAGTACTACTATCGTCCGATGTAAACACCAAGTTTGGTTATCGCCATTGAATCAACTTTTCTATTTTATATTCACCAATGAATATAATTCAAAGAGAGAAATGAATCATTACATTAAGTTCAATGCAATATGCCGGTGATACAATATATAAGAGCCTCCGTATCCAGTCCAGTCAACCAGTATGCCAGAATCCTGTTCAGTAGTAATACGGGCTACTGTGTAATGGAGCTATCCAAGGAATCTTGTGGTGTAAGTACCTAAAAGTTATTTTATGATAAGCATGATGAAGCTTTGGACACTATATTATAATAAATAAATAAATAATGTCTCAGGTGCATTTGTGATGAAATCTAATCTTTCTAGGATGATATTAGCGATATCAGTGAGGGAGCCGAAGAGAAGAAGATAAAAGAGAAAAAAGATACTACTTCAACTAGCAAGTCTATTATTGTTAAAATAGAAAACCATATCCATTCCAATGATGAAAATGTGGCTTTGAGAAAGTTGGTTAATATAACGCCTGAGACTATATAAAAAAAACAACGTTATTGTGAAATTAATACTCAAAGTTTATTACAAATATTAGAATGGTTTGCTAACCACGATGGAACCAATGTGTTGCTGTATGAATTTGCCCACAGTGCATCATGTCAAAAAAAAACTTGTACCCCGATTTGTCTAATGTTTCGCCGGGTTCGTCATCATGTAGTAGTTTCTAGACATCCACATTGTTCGGTGTTAATCTTATATTCAACCCTCTTGCATACACATGTGTCTTCATGTGTTAATGATGATTGTGGGTTGCCTGCTTGTCACAGACTGAAAACCACCAGATCCACTATAAAGTTTCGTCTTACCAAAAAGAAGTGTGGTTGTTAACTCAATGTTGTCTGCTGGATATATGTTATTGTTAAAATTTTTAATTCGACCTATCAACAGAAGCGCATTATGATATTGATTGAAGTGGTTTTTTTTGTTTTGTTTTTTCCATAATATTTGACAAACGAACTTCTGTGAAGAAAAGACGCTTTCCTATTTCTGCAACGGAGGCCTGTCGCTGGATATTTATTGATTTGTACTAGTTAGTGATATGTTTTATTGAATGTTTTCTTCATACCACTGACTAGTTAAATTAATATATATTTACAAACATAAGGCAATTGTGATCTGTTGTAGGTCATTTGGTGAGATGGTGTGTTAAATGGTTTCACCATAATGTGTGAGGATTCGATGAACATTGTTTTTATTTCACTGGTCGAATCAAATAGGGGCAATCATCAGTTTCAGATGCTTCACCAACAACTGGGCTCATCATCAATGGCATTACATATTGCAATCTGTGCTCCTTCCTACTTCAATAATGAAAATGATGAGGTCTTGCGAAAGTGGAATCAACTTCAAGCTTTTTGGGGGTTTGGTAAAGGTAAATATGTGGATTTTATTTTTTTTTAATGAGGTAGTGAGTAAACCATTATGGAAAACTTAGTAGATTTGACTAGTTGTTTATAATATTGTAAAATGTATATAATTAAAATAATGTATAATTTTATGAATTTTATTCCAGGTTATTATTCGTCCAATATGTCACCTGTAGAGTTCACATCTGAAAATCCATATTGTCGTTTCAAAGTAGTTTGCTATACAAAAATTCCCAATTATCATAATGAAGATGGTATTGTGCAAATTATAATTGGAAGGGGCCTTTCAGAAGTGGAGTAAGTAATTAATATTCATATACTTGTATAATATTCTAATAATTTTTCAGTGTTAAATATTACTAGGATCCGGGAACATTAAAAAATGTTTTTTTTTATTTTTTTTTTTTATTCTTCCAGGGCCTACAAACAGGAAGTTATTTCAGCATTGAGTCTATTATTCGGAGGTAATGAAGTTGTTGTTAATGAAATTTTTGCTGCTGAAGTACCAAACAAAACGAACTTCAGATTTTACATTCAGCAAGTTTTTCCTAATGGTAAAAGAATTTAAAGATTTTATAATGTTTTCCCTAATAATAATTATCATAAAAAATGATTTCAAGTATGGTATTATGCAAACTGCTCTATATTATAATATACCTTCTAGGAGAGATTCAACGTGCATCTACCACTGACACCTTTAGTCATATGTTAAGAGCATCATACAATTCAATTTTTAAGGTAAGCCTAAGTAAGCCTTATTATAGCTTGCACCAATATATTTAATGGGAATTGATATCAGGTTGGCTTAAATAATCAAATTAGCTTAAAAGGGACATTATTAATGGAACGTTTTTTGATAGACAGGCAGGTAGATAGCCAGACAGAGACAAAAATGCCTACTTTTTCTGTTTCAGAATTTGTTTATTGAACAGATTATTCCAATGTTGACTTTAACTGAACAACAAATGAAGAAATATCTTGATACACCGCAAAGAGGTAAATGATTTTGATATGACCAATCCATCTACTTATCGTGACATAATGACAAAAGTGAAGATATTACGGGGTATTTTTTTTCTACATTTGTGGAATTAAAAATTAAAATAAATTATTTATTGTTTATAGGAATTGATCCAGCATTGTGGGAACTGGGCAAGCAAAAAAATCCTGACCCAAAGAAATTGATACCTGTTGTAAAAGTGGGATTTCAGGAATTACAGAAACAGTTCAAGTATCAAGAAGAATATGGTAATAAAATTCATAATAGTATGAAGAATATTATGGATGATATAAGACAATTAAGTTGTATGCAGACGACAATTAAAGTTACCATTCAGAATTTTAAGTTGAAACAGACAAATATAATGCGCCGAGTTCTAAAATTGGTGTCAGCACAAGAGGTTGAAAGGAAAAAAATCTACCACTAGAAGAAATAGAGGATCAGATTCGACTGCGATTAGAAAACTTGTATATGCAGCTGCAGGACCTCAAGGGATGTTTGAATGAACTAATGGCTCAGTCTATAAAGCCTGGTAGTTTTCCGCGAGCCCAACGGTATGGACTGGTTGTTGACAAAGTGCAGGATATATCACAATACCTAAAATGGCAGCAGGATGCACTTCAGGCTATAGTTAACATACTTAAGGAAGATATACAAGTGGTCGTTAACATAAAGAAGAACATCAGCTAAGTTTTGAGAGTTAAGGAAATTGGCTAACCGTCAACCAACTTCCCCAAACCACATTCAAACATTGGTAATTAACCCTATCATTGTTTAACACCTCCCTCCACCCTTTCAGGGAGGGTATGATGCTACACTGAATTTTTTTTGGTTCGTAACCAGCAACACACATTGAACTGATGATATTTCACTCTCTCAGGGAGGGTATGATGCTACACTGATTTTTTGTTTGTAACCCGCAACACACACATTGAATTGATGATAGTCAATAAATTAAATTTTAGTCTAGTTCCTTTTTTTTTTTTTTTTTTTTTCACATACAATAAGTGCGTGCACTCTGCCCATTAGGCAAAGTATTATAATAATGTTGCTAGATATTGATGACACTGACATTTTAACGGAAACTTGAAATAATTGACCTAGAATGTAACAACAATGTTTGTGTTGTCTTACAGGAATAATTTAGTCAAATAAGCACAAACTGTAAACTGCCAGCTTAACCAAGAAAGCCTGCCAGTGATTGGTCAATATAAAATATTCAGCGTGTGAGGGTTAATATCAGAGTCAGTCGATTTTGCTCCAGCATGGAGGACACACCTACAATTTCCTCTCCATTAACATGTGGACAGAAACAACAAGAAAGAAGTGATAATAACGATACTAGTGTTGATGAAGAACCATTACCTTCATCATCCACGTCTTTACCTTTGGGACAAAAAGTTAATGAAGGGTGTGAGAGAGAAGAAGAGGTGATACAAAAAAAGGAATTTGAATTAAAAATTAGCCAAATGTTGGAAAAAGGTGGGCATGGAAGCCGGAAAATTTTCACTCGAGAAAAATTAGCCCAATACATCGAGGAAGTCAAAAATGCTAAATTGAAACTGAATACAAAGACCTCTCATGAATATGATCTATTGTCTCGATATGATGTCAAAAATCTATTTGGGGATGACGTCTTAGTAACCATCGACGAAACTGAACGAAGAATGAAGCGGGGGACCAAGCGTAAACTGACCAGTGACAATCGTCATTCTACTAAGGCTGTAACAACAACAACAACAACAACCACAACAACAGGAGCAACAACAGCTGATCCTGGCCGGATGTGTCGTCGTTTCATACATTAAGGGCAATTGTATGATACGATTTATGATGCACACAGAGCAGTTTGTCACGGAGGAGAAAAAAGAACTTATTTTGAAGCAAGTAAAACTATCGCTAACGTCACTCAACAATCGGTGAAACTCTTTATTTCACTCTGCCACATATGCAATTTGAAACGACTTCCTCGACGAAAAAAGGGGGTAATACGGCCCATTGTATCGACCAGTTTTGCGGAGCGAGGACAAATGGATTTAATAAATATGCAAAAAGAAGGAGGATGTGTGTATAAATATATTTTACATTATCAAGATCATTTAACAAAGTTTTCGGTTTTACGAGCTCTTCGCAGTAAACGGGCGATTGAAGTGGCACACCACTTACTCGATATATTTGCTCTCTTGGGAGCCCCACGAATTCTGCAGAGCGATAACGGCCGTGAATTTGTGGCAGAGGTGATTCAAGAGCTAAAAAACGAAATGTGGCCCAACATGCTCCTCATTAATAGCAAACCTCGTCATCCACAGAGCCAAGGGAGCATTGAACGTGCGAATGGGGATGTAATCAAAATGCTTGGCAGTTGGATGTGTGAGAATCAAACGCGAGATTGGTCAGCTGGACTTCCCTTTGTGCAATTCACCAAAAACACAGCATATTCACGTGGAATTGGCATATCGCCTTACAAGGCAGTTTTTGGTATAGAACCGCCAATAGTTATGAAGATTCGTCTTTCGCCCTCAATATATAGCCAATTGTTCAATAACTGTCACTATGATGACAATGAAGAAGAAGAAGAAGAAGAAGAAGACAAAGAGGAAGAAGAAGAAGAAGACAAAGAGGATGAAGAAAAAAGAAGCAAAGGTAAAATTCCTTAATATTTATTGGTTTTGTTTTCAGTTCAACCTTGGAAAACAAAAGTCCTCAATTAATTTCTGTATACTAAAATTTTGTTTTTTTTATATAATTGCAGTATTCCCTGTCATCATCAAGTCCGCTGCTGCGTCAGATTTCTTCACCGTTGCCAGACATGGAAGAAATAATTTTTGATGAGGTTGAGGAGGTTGCTGTTACTGTTGCTGCTGGTGCTACAACTGCCTCTACTTCCATATTATCCCTGCCACAAATACCGCCACCTTCATTACCCCCTATATTATCACCACCAACACCATCATCACCAGGTATTGTGCTGTCGCCTAAAGTAATAATAAATAGAAGATTATGTAATTTAGAAGATGGTAAACCTAATGATAATAATAATTCTGAAGTAAATAACGATTCATATAATTTACATATTGAAAATTTAGGAACTATTAGAAGCAAAGTTTATGAGCGTCAGATAACTAATGCCTCAAAAATTTTACAATTGTCATCGGCAAATGTAACACCTGTTAGCCTATATGATACTGTTAATGTGATAATACCTAAAGAAGATAGGGAAAACAAAACAGGAATGCGAACAATCAGTGGAATTATCATCGAAATAGACAATGAAAGAGATTTATATCGTGTAGCTACAAAATTTGGAACAATTAATCAATATCTATCAAGAAACGATTTTGATAAAACAATCGAAAGAATAATGCCAAACGAAATTAATAAGAATCAACAACTTGGGCTTCGTGAGATTGTTCGTAGACAATCAAATTACTTTCTCAGTGATAATAGGCACTTGAAACAATTAGTATGCCACTGTAAACTTTTATCTTGTTTAAATCATAGATGTATTTGCAAAAGAAATAATCAGAAATGTACCCAAAAATGCCGGCATAATGAAAATTTATGTAAAAACTCATAGCACCAAAAAGTAAAATGCCGTTTCGCTCGTTTTTCAATATATATATGGTTGGTTTGGTTTAAATACTCATCAGTAAAGAATTATATTTTGTATTTGGGCTTATTATTTATTACCAGTTCACAAACTGTTATTTTGATTGATTCTGACAGAGTATAGAACACAGGTGAGGAGACTAAAAATAATCTAATGAACTCAGCCTTATTAGGTAAATGGGGTCTTTCTTGCACAGTAGGCTGAGACGTTTGTTCTCTGGCATAGAACATACTTCTTAGCCACTATGCAAAAAAGACCCCATTTGCCTAATAAGGCAGAGTGATTTTCTTGTTGTGTTAGTTTATTTAAGTTAATTCGTTTTAACTCAAATATAAACAAAATATAAACAAATTAACTTAAACAAACATGAAAGTTGTAGGCCAAGTGCGACGTCCCCTAAAGCCTATAAAAAATTAGAGGTCATTCATACAATTAACTATAGTATTTGGAGGAGCCACTTTGCAATTTCCGAGAACACACCAGATTACATCAGACTTCTGAATTACAAAAACGTTTCCTCTGGGGAATAGCAAATGAGTATATATGACAGGAAGGATTTTGATATTTCGAGTCAGTAACCCAAGACAGATATATGGGCTGAATAAGTATTGGTCATCATTATTTGATATTATATAACCATCAATTAGGTTATGACTGAATCTATCAAATATCTGAGACTCATATACGAGACCAACTGGCTCATAACACTTTACATACTGTGGATACCTATTTATTTGCCCACTCCTCCTGCGAGTACAACTCCATCTTTTCTTTAAGGCTCCCATGACAAGTTTTTTCGTCCATATTCTGATTACTGGTTCCTAAAGCCATTACGCCTAAGGTTATAGGCTCTTTCAATATTTCAGCACTTTTATAACCAAATTTGTATAATATTAGCGAAGGTACACAGAGACCAATGGGAATTTTCTTGCCTTGTAATTTACATTTTATAGTCCTCTTTGCAGTACCTTCCCTTTCATGTAATGTCGTTGAAGAAGCATTACAAAGGTCAGGTATTTTTAACCTCTCGAATATTGAAAGAAATGGAATATTATACTCATCTTCATTAAACCACTCACAGATTTTTCGTTTCCTTTTAATTTCAAAACGGGGATGAATAAATGTCAACCTTAGATCTACTGGATACAATTTACAAACTTTTTGATCTGTTTTAAATGAAGGAAAAATTCCACATCTTTCGGCATCAGTATCCATAGTTTTTATTACTTCTTCATAAAATCTCCCAACTATATCGGAAAAGTTGGGAGGTTCTCCATTGTCGAGGGTACCATTTGCAACTGTGAACTTTGATGTAATTTGTTCTTTCCATGTAATGTAGTTTTTAGGTAGCAATACTCGTATTGACGGAGACTCAATAAAGTATATCAATACTGGTACATCTTCCGGATGTATTAATTCAGCGATTGCTATGAACCCTCCTTTTTTTGTTTTTTCATATTTTACAAGTGTATAACCTGAATATTCGATGGGAATGAAGTTTGAAAGTTTATCAACAAGCCAGTCCTTCCCAATGAGGCAATATATTTTAATATCTTTATAATTGTTCAACACGCCTAATGTAGCAGAGGCATATTCTCCACAAATGGCAGCTGATCCTCTTGCTTGACCAATTATGTAGCTGGCAAGTTTCATTTTAGGGGTATGGATTGAAATCATAATTGTAATCTTACCTAATAAAAAATATCTATAGCCTTTTATAATGAATAAATATAAAAAAAATCCACTATATAAAGAAGTGTGTGACCAAGAAAATCAAAGTCATTAATCCTATAAATTAAGGTAATGGATTGGAATCAATTATTAGTATTATTATTAATATTGACCGTAAGAAAAATTACTACTGTTTGTTTTGCTCATTCTATAATTCCATGGGCTCCATTATCTATTAAAACTCCATACATGACATTTATAAATGACCCATTCCATCCTACATGGCAAACAAGACATCAACAATCAAAAACAAAATTATTTAAAGAAATAGTAATGATCCCAACTGTTTATAATATTTCATTTTCAATAACATGTGGTGCATGTTATACATACTCTTATTTCTTATATCCAAAATTAACTATAAATGTAGATATAAATGAAGAAACAGAGGGACGCTTATTATACGAAACTTTTCCAGATCATAATAAATACTATATAGGATGTAAAATATATGAATGTAAAATGACCACGGTTAAGATTAAATTAAATAACCCTTTGGAAACATTAGAGGGAAGAATAATTTGTCATTTGAATCGTGGTATTCAACATACTAAAGAAATTCTACTCTTTAAAGGAATAAGTAGAGTAGAAATACGTAAAGTAGAAAACAACCAGTGTGCACTTCCTATTAACTTAACATTGTTGAATTCTTTCATTTCAAGCCGAACTTTTAGTAAAAATGAAGATATTTGCTATATATATCCGATAGTAAGTAGTACTAGATCGTTTCTTTTCAAAGAGGAAACACCGTTATTAGTATACCAGATTAACTATACACATCAATCAAATCATGTTGGATTATCTCAAGAATTGTGTTTTAAATTCCAATGGTTGTTTTGGGTTTTGGGTTTGGGGCATTTTTTGATACATTAGACATTGATAAAGAAATAGTTTAAGTTTTTGATGGGATGTTGATGTTTATTAACATAAATTTTAGTTTAAAGTGGTTCCGGAAGTTCGTATGAAATATACTCTCCTATTTCTTCCTGGCTTTTTTTTTTTTTTTTACTTTTAACACATATAATATAATATAATTGAATAATTAATAAACTTACTGAAATTATAATTATTATTATACTCAAAACAAACAAATATTGATGCATATAGGTAATAGCATGCGAATCAATACTTTTTTTACAATTACCAATACACTGTGCTATATAGAGTGTCCCATTTAAATCTTCTCGAAGAACTTTAAGTATAGGGCGAGTCTTATTATTATATGTTGTTATATTGTCAAGAATGCTATCTTGTTCATCCAATATTTTAATATTATTCTCATCGTACACAAATTTGATAACAACAGACGACATTCTATTTAAGGTATCACACTTTTCTGATAATTTATTAACATTATTCACAACCTTTATTTGTGAATGACTGTGATCCAAACATAGTGTCTTTCTTTGACCATCTATTAAAAACTTAACATAGGTATCTGCTAAGGGCGTCAGAATAAGATATTCCTCTTCGTTACCTGAGGCAGCAATTTGTAAATCATATTTCATTGATGATGATAATTTTCTCTATGGCCAGCCTTGAGGGCAACCTAGAAGAATATTGATATGGCTAAATATTACAAATCTTCCTATTAATTTACTTGTTGTGTTTTGATTCAGTTGTCTTTTCATTGGTAATTGAAATTTATTTAATATAAATAGTTGTGAAACATTCCCAAATTTTAACTCTGCATTTAACCATTTATGTTGTTCTGTATTATTATATCCTAATAATTCATTTAAATTTCTATCGTAATAAATAGATATTATAAAATTGAGGTTATTTCTTACAACCAAAATTTAATTGAATCTTCAAATATTGTCAATCTTTTTCCATTTTCGTTGACTGCACATTCAGTATATAAATGGGGATTGTGACTAACTATTACTCGTACTGATAACAAAACAAGAAGAAATATCTTTC
The DNA here is from genome assembly GCF_040958095.1 of Procambarus clarkii. Lineage (NCBI taxonomy): Eukaryota > Metazoa > Arthropoda > Malacostraca > Decapoda > Cambaridae > Procambarus > Procambarus clarkii. The sequence continues at coordinate 70,838 of NW_027189168.1, forward strand.
GTGAAATTGTATTCATTTTTTTAAAAGGTAAGAGTATTATTTCGATGTGTCAGGGTGGTGTTGTGAATTCTAGTGGTCTCAACGGAATTCCCCCACCCCCCTGCCTCCATCCGGGAGAGTCCCATCCTGTCAGGGTATAAATATTAAAGGACTCGAGGTTCCACACACATCAGTGTGTCCCTGCTACACCCAACAGTATGGACCATGGGGTCCCTACTATAAATCACCTCTCTAAGGGTTTAGCAAGAGATTTCTCCAGTAAAGTAAAAGGTGAGTTGCAAATCTTTTCTGTTTTTAAGGTGCCGTGACCCTGGAAGCCATTCACAGAGATAAGATATTATTAGCTTGTAGTCTTTGCGATACAGAATGGTGATGATCATACATACTTCATAGGATCAATTCAACTGCCGAGTTCCTTGTCCGAAACTCAGGACAGATGTGGTGGCTATAAAATGAAAAATCAGAGCAAAAGATTTTCCTAGCCATAGCTAGTTATTTATTTATTTTTGATTTTTTTTTATAGATCCAGATTCTGAAATTCAGGATACAAGGAAAAGAAGCATGTCCTTTTCCGAATTACTGGAAACTGAAAATATGGAAAAAAAATGACGGATGAAGATTTTAATTGGACTCCTACTTACTCTCCTCCTCTAATTTCTCTAGATCAATCTTCCTCCCTCCAACCCCCACCTCCTTCTCCTCCTCCTTCTCCTCCTCCTTCTCCTCCTCCTTCTCCTCCTTCTTCTCCTTCTCCTCCTCCTCCTCCTCTTCCTCCTCCTCTTCCTCCTCCTCCTTCTCCTCCTCCTTCTCCTCCTCCTTCTCCTTCTCCCCCTCCTTCTCGTCCTTTTCCTCCTCCTTCCCATCCTCCTCATCCTCCTCCTCCTCCTCCTTCTCCTTCTCCTCCTTATTCTCTAAGACTTAACCTGGCCCAGCCCCTTCAATTACCAAACAAATAATGACTAACAAACACACAACTTAGTTATTTATTTGTTTCATTTCGTTTGTAGATGACAAAAGTTCCTCAACGCCGCCCTCGTCGTCGTCATTTATGTCGACCTATCTTTCTACACACAAAAAAAATAAGAAAAGAAGATGCCCAGAGATATGGCGAAGCAATTAAGGAACTGGAACCACCTGATAGGCTGTGTATCACTCTACCAACCGTTCTCAGGACTCCTGAAGAAAGGATTTTAAGGAGTAAGCCATGTCAAAATAAATGTAACTTTTTTTTTACCTTTGACCCTTTTGAAACGAAAGATATGCACTTTGAGTTTCAAGCCAAACAAAGTACTATTACTTTTGCTAATGTAAGGATATATTTGGGATCATCACATGATATTTTTGAAATTTTCAAAAGAATTTTATATATTATTCCTAATGTTAACTTAGCCAAAATATTTAAGATTATCCCATCCTATGAGGATAAAGAGGTTTTGAACCTCTCTAACAACCTTAAAGCAAATTTTTCAATCGACATATATAAGTGTATTTTTACAAAATTTTATAGGAAATTATTCACACCTGACATTATAAGCCAATTGGTTCATCACATTGGCTACTAGAGCTAGCTGGTGTCTTAAATAATCACTAAATGTTAATATCATCATTTGAAATTTTAGTTTAAGTTGATGTTTCACATTAATTTAGTTGAAGTTATACTCCTTGGAATAGTACTGAATAATCATGTCTTTTTTAATAAATATTAAAAAAATGAGTGAATTCCTCGAAAATACTGAAGAAATTGATTTTTATCTACAAATAGATCCGTTATATATTGATAAGACGGAATTTCATATTTTAAAAGTTTGGGATATTATAAATAAACATAAAAATTCAAATGTAACATATAACAATATTCTAAATTTATTCTATAATAATGAATGTGAAATATTTTCCAATGAAATATATTTGAAATTAGTTAATGGTTTTTATATTCCCAAATTTGATATAATACTTAATGTTATTTGAAATTTAAATTAAATTTAATGTTTATAAAAAATGTATATAAATTTATCATATTTGTTATTAATTAATCCCAATATACATGAATATTTCTCTTTTCTTTTTGAATAGCTTCTACTAATAATAATATTACATCTTTCATAAGAAACGAAGAGCTAACTTTTATATCATTTTGCTTAATAATTATTTCGAAAGGTGACCTAAAAATAGTGAGTGTTTCTTTATTCTCACTTTGGTACCAACACTTATTACAATTTCCTCTCTTTACCACAACATTTTGGAGATTAGGTAAATATAATACCCAAGAATTTAACAGCTCTTCAAATTGTTTTACTTCTGATGGTACAGCTATAATTAAGTTCTCTGATTCTTCAATATACTTTATAATATCTGTAAACTTTTGTCTTACTCTCTTTTGGTAATAAGGCTCGTCAGCCATTATGTCAAGTTTCAATAATAAATAATAATAGGAGGATTCAGCTTCCAGTCCCTCTTAAAAGACTTATGTATGTACAAAGGATTAGCAATATAAAGAAAATTATAGAATATTAAAAAAAAATATGAAAATTGGTAACAAGAATTTGAAGAAAATACTGTTGTAGTTGGCCTGACAGAATTCAGTGTCGTGCGCCGATCATATTTGCACGATAAATATTTTACTTCTGACATATATAGGTTCTCTGATTCTACAATATCCTTTATATTATCTTGTAAGCTTTTCTCTCTCTCTCTATTGTTTAGTGATAAGGATCATGTACCAATATGGCGAGTGTTTCATTCATATATCGATGTATTGAGACTTCAATAGAATTTACTAGTATCAATGAAATTAAACAGGGACACTTATCCACTAGAAATAATATTTTTGAAATAATTAATAATAATAATAATAATAATAATAATAATAATAATAATAATAATAATTTAGGAGGAGGAGGAGGAAATGTAATTAGTCGTCCTAGGTTGGTTTTAAAACGATCGCTGCATCAACCAAAAATTAAACAATTTAAAAAAAAAAACTCAGAGATAATTACACAAAAATGTGCTGAATTATTATGTAAGGAGCCATATAATGAACTCTTAGCAATGAACCAAAAATGGCAATGTAATATTTTTTGTCCTTTTCATGAAGTTCGTGGTAAATCTCGTACACCTTCAGGTAGACTTTATATTCATCGTCATTGTTTTCACTGTTATTCCACAAATTGTAATAAAAGAGTTTCAACTGAGAAACTCCTAAATTTTCTCTTAAATAAAAACCAAAAATGATTTCTTCGACATACCAGTATTTTCTTCAAATTCCTGTTATAATTTTCGTACTTTTTTTTATATTTTTTAATTTTCTTTATATTACTGATCGTTTTTACATTCATAGTTTTTTACGTCAAAGTATTAAAGAGGGAATTGAAGCTGAAGAAATTGCATTTGAAGAAAGACACGAATTTATTGATCTACAAGGTTGGCTAAATTATAATGAATATGATAACAATAATGACATTAAAATCAATAAATGTAAGGGAATGATTTTAAAAGTAGATAGTTCTCAGTCACATGACAATCAAATTTGTCAAAAACTTGGGGGCCGTAAATGTGGACGTTATTTAGAAAAGGTCGTAATACCTATATCATCTTCTACTAGCAATATAAAATATTATTATGGAGGTGGAATCCTCAAACCAGGATGCACATACTGTCTTTGGAAACAACCAGAAGAAAAATTCTGTGACCCAGTATGGGGTTTTCTACAGTATTCATTTGAAGAAGATCGATGGAAGTGTAAATCCTACCTACCAGGTCTTTATAACGCAACTACAAATAGATTAACTGCATGTGAACCAGGAGGAACTTTGGTTAAAATTACCAATGGGCAGGATGAAGTAGTGGACCTTACTCAAATGACCCCCCAAGACTTTTTTATACCATTAAAAGAACAAGAAAAATATATATGTCGATGTTCCCCTGGATATATTTCTAATCCAGATATCTCACGTTCAGCCTGTTTCCGCGATCCTTGTCTGGTACATTTACCATCTGGTGTAATTACAGCTCCAGGTTATTCTAATGGTCTATGTAACTGCGGTCCTATGTATACTAACTTACATGACAATAAACATTTTCCGTGTACAGCGTGTCCGGATCCCCATTTTGATGAGGAAAAACAAGAATTATCTATTTGGATGAAGTGTAAGATTGATAAAAATAATATTGAAATACATAAAGGAACATATCCATGTTCAAATTTTGAAGATATTGAACGTGGATGTGCAAAGGTAATTTTAAAGGCAAAATTTGTATCCAAGACTGATTTGATTGATTACGAAAATACCGAAAAATTTTTTAATCGATTTATGAATTCACTCAATATTAAAAACAAAACTAAATAATGTTTGCATGTAACTCTGATGGTAGTATAGAAATCCCATTATCTTATTTCAAAAAATTACACTTTTATCCTCCTGCTTTACCTTTAGGAACAATTGTTCTAACCAACTATCATCATCATAATATTAATAATGTTGATAAGAATGATGATGATGTTACCTTTGAAAATAATAGTGTAGAAGACTTACAATTATTTGTACAATACTTACTCATAAAATTGAAAAGGAAATTTATTATGAAATTGGATTCCCATTCAGTCTGTGATTACTCTCCTAATATAAATAATGTTGCACAGTTCTTAGAAAATGGGAGTGGGAGTGGTAAAATTATCATTTTATTTATTAATATTCCAATTTTCTTTTTCCCTGATATTAAAAAAGATGAGCCATTACATAAACGGATATTACGAGTTGTATCCAACACTCATAAAATTACTCAGCTAGTGGAAGAATATATGTCTTCAAAATACAAATCCTCACAGAAAAAATAATGTTATATGATAACGTTACAACTTGTTTTGAAAATTATGGCATTAAATGTCTCTGTAATACAAATTTTCGAATGGATTATTTTGAACAAATGACTAAACAAAAATTCAAATTTTCCTTTTTTACAGTAGGAAATGTAACCACTTTTCTTGAAAGAATATATGGGAGAGACAATTTAAAACATCCGATATGGTCTTTGTCAGTACACACAACAACACCGGAAGAGTCCGTTATGGTTTTGAGAATCTTAAACGTGAAATTTTGTAATGGATGTAAGAAAGAAATAATAGGAGATGGTATACCTTCGTCTTACCATACTGGATCGCTAAAAATTGTTTCAAACAATCCTCCTTCAGTTCAATATTTTGATAATACAGGACGTGAGTTGTTTCAGAGTATAAGCAAAAGTAATAATTTTGTAGCAACGGCTGCCTACTATCTCTATTGTGCATTAAGTGATGATGAGTATCCCTTATGTAATTTATATGGGAAATGTTTTTGTAATGAAAATTACCGATGGAATTATATTTTATCTGTTCTGAAGAAAAGCTTCAAACCTAAGGAGATGTCACAATCAAAAATTGAAGATGCAGTTCATTTTATATATGGAGATAAACCATACTTTTTAAACATAACAAATAAGGAAAATAATCAATATCATATTGTTATATCAAATTTAAAATTTCGATGTTTCAAAGAACGAGGTTCAATGAATATTCTTTATGATCAGGAAAAATGTTGTATTCAAGTACAATTTTTAGATGTTTATGGAAACATTTTACCAACTTCTTGGTTTAAATTATTCGATGAATATTATTATATCCAAATTGGTATTCGCAAAGTTATTACTCCCATAATGTTATTAGCATTTGTAAGTCATTATTATTATTTTGTATTTAGGGATTTTGAAGTTGGCATGTATTGTTCGTTCTTCAAATGGATTAATGATGAAAATAGTGATAATATAGATTATAATTATGATACAGAGGCAAGTAACGACTACAAAGAATATGGAAGTAGTGATTATGAAAGTAGTGATGAAATATTTGTTTAATAAAAAGAATATATATATATATTTTTTCAGTTTTTTATTAATTTTATTTAAAATAAATGTTTATAAAATAAATAAATAATATATAAAATGACTTTGAGTGACTTTTTGTTTGTTTTATTTTTATATAAAATATCGAATTTAACTATAAAGGGGAAAATATTATTTCTGTTTTCTTCAATTTTATCTCAAATTATAAAGTAACTATGAATATTTTAATCAAAATGTATATTTTGTTTTTTTTATTTTAAATATAAATAAAAAATTATATATAAAATTAATAATATTATATATTTAATATCTGTGATAAATAAAATTATGTTTATAAAATTAACAAAACTTAAACATCAAAAATTTTATATTATATAGAAATGTTTATAAGTTTTATTTTGCAATAAAATTTTGAAAAATATATAAATCCATAAAGAATTAATTGATTCTCTTCTTTTTTTTTGCCTTAATTAAAAAATAACCAATACAAAATTTGGATTTATAAATAAAATTTGATGTCTTATTTGTGAAACTATTCAAGATCTGATTTGCCTAATAAGCCAATGAATGGTCCACCACCGGCTTATGGTCCACCACAGGGTCTCCACTGACCACAGGCTGGTGGTCAACCCCATTTTTTTCCACAAAATATTTTTTATGGATGAGATACCATATCTAATAAAAAAAAAAAAAAGAATGATGTGCTGTTACACTGCCCCTAGATATCATTCGGTTCCCAAGAGTTCGACTTAATCAAACCAGAAATGCTGCTCTTCAAATCAAGGGTCTTAAAATGTTGAATGCCGTTCCCAATCATATCAAAGACTGTACCTCTCCCAACTAGTTTAAGAAAAAAAATGTAAAGTGAGTATAATAAGAGTTTTGGTGAACTTTTGGGATTCCTGTGTGTGTGTGTGTGTGTGTGTGTGTGTGTGTGTGTGTGTGTGTGTGTGTGTGTGTGTGTCTTTGTGTCTTTGTGTGTGTGTGTGTGTGTGTGTGTGTGTGTGTTTGTCTTTGTGTGTGTGTGTGTGTGTCTTTGTGTGTGTGTGTGTGTGTCTTTGTGTGTGTGTGTCTTTGTGTGTGTGTCTTTGTGTGTGTGTGTGTGTGTCTTTGTGTCTTTGTGTCTTTGTGTGTGTGTGTCTTTGTGTGTGTGTGTGTCTTTGTGTGTCTTTGTGTCTTTGTGTCTTTGTGTGTGTGTGTGTGTGTGTGTTTGTCTTTGTGTGTGTTTGTCTTTGTGTGTGTAAGTGTGTGTGTGTCTTGGTGTCTTTGTGTGTCTTTGTGTGTGTAAGTGTGTGTGTCTTTGTGTGTGTGTGTGTGTGTGTGTGTGTGTGTGTGTGTGTGTGTGTGTGTGTGTGTGTGTGTCTTTGTGTGTCTTTGTGTGTGTAAGTGTTTGTGTCTTTGTGTGTGTGTGTGTGTGTGTGTCTTTGTGTGTCTTTGTGTGTGTAAGTGTGTGTGTCTGTGTGTCTTTGTGTGTGTGTGTGTCTTTGTGTCTTTGTGTGTGTGTGTAAGTGTGTGTGTCTGTGTGTCTTTGTGTGTGTGTGTGTCTTTGTGTGTGTGTGTAAGTGTGTGTGTCTTTATGTGTGTGTGTGTGTGTGTGTGTGTGTCTTTATGTGTGTGACTTTGTATGTGTGTGACTTTGTATGTGTGTGTGTGTGTGTGTGTTTGTGTTTGTGTGTGTGTGTGTGTGTGTGTCAGAATGTGTGTGTGTGTGTGTGTGTGTGTGTGTGTGTGTGTGTGTGTGTGTGTGTGTGTGTGTGTGTTTGTGTTTGTGTGTGTGTGTGTGTGTTTGTGTTTGTGTGTGTGTGTGTGTGTCAGAATGTGTGTGTGTGTTTGTGTGTGTGTGTGTCTTTGTGGTAGACTCATGATCACCGATCATCCCACCAGACTCCATCATATTCTCTCAGCCCGAAGCCGTGCACCATGGTATGTTGAACAAATATATTCCTCCTCTTCCTCTCCAGCATCATCAATCTCTTCCACTACCTCCTCCATATCTTGATCCACGTGATCTTCCAACGCCTGATCCGCTTCATCCTCCACATCCTCCAAACCTCCCTCCTCCATCTCATCCAACGCCTTCCTCTTTTTAATAATAATCCCATTGTTATAAATATAATAATTTTTGTACTGATTGTGCCATATTTTTTTATGAATTGTTTGTTGTGGAAGATAAGCTATCACTTTAGTTATTTGATAATCGGGTAAAAGTTGTAAATTAAATTTTGCAAGTCTTGGTATTGATATAATCTTTTTTTGTGTAATAATAGTAAATTTTTGCAATAACTCACAATGCATATGCCATGCAGTGGATAATGATATATGTTTTCTTTCGGACCAATTTTTATCTTTTTCAAAATATTTAATAAGATGCTCAATGATAAGCTCATCATATTTAATTACATCATCAATACAAATGTACATATCAATAGTTTTAAGAGTTTTTTCATTTGCTTTTAATACTTTTTGATAATTTATACAATTATTAATAATATACTCCCTTAATGAACTTTGTATTAAACTTTGGGTAATATCTCTTACCCCATCTAAAAGAAACAACATTAAATACACAACCTCGTTGATAAAAAGTATCATTTTGTTTTTTTCAAATTTAAAAGGGGAATGAGTTCTAGAATACACTGAAAGTGAAAAATCCTGATCATCCTCTTCATATAAAATATTTTGATTATGAATTTGCGTGAAAAATCTTTCATACCAGACAAATTTATTATCAGCTGTTAGTCCTGACATGTCATAAATTTTATGATATATTAATTGTCTTCTGCTAAGATTGTTTGGATAAGTAAAAGTAATATGAGAATCATCGATATTATTATTATAATATAATTTATCAGCTATAAATAATTGTCTTGTTAGATTAAATCTCAGGGGGAAATAATATAATCCAGGGTTTTTTTTAATGTTAAACTTCTCATTATTTATATGTTCGATTTGTATGTTAATTGAAAGTTTATCCTTTTTATTCATCTTTTTTTTATACAAAAACATATACACCCACAAATTCACACTCAAACACAAAAAACACACACCCAAAACACACACACTTACACACACACATACACAAAGACACACGCACATACACACACACTTACACACACACACAAAGACACAAAGACACACACACACACACAAAGACACAAAGACACACAAGAGGTTCCAGGAGGTCTTCACAATAGAACAGGGTGAGGTCACTGTGCTAGGAGAAAGGGAGGTAAACCAGGCGGCCTTGGAGGAGTTCGAAATTACGAGAGAGGAGGTCAAGAGACACCTGCTGGATCTGGATGTTAGAAAGGCTGTTGGTCCAGATGGGATCTCACCATGGGTACTGAAAGAGTGTGCAGAGGCACTTTGCCTGCCACTCTCCATAGTGTATAGTAAGTCACTAGAGACGGGAGACCTACCAGAAATATGGAAGACGGCGAATGTGGTCCCAATATACAAAAAGGGCGACAGACAAGAGGCACTGAACTACAGGCCAGTGTCCTTGACTTGTATACCATGCAAGGTGATGGAGAAGATCGTGAGAAAAAACCTGGTAACACATCTGGAGAGAAGGGACTTTGTGACAAATCGCCAACATGGATTCAGGGAGGGTAAATCTTGCCTTACAGGCTTGATAGAATTCTACGATCAGGTGACACAGATTAAGCAAGAAAGAGAGGGCTGGGCGGACTGCATTTTCTTGGATTGTCGGAAAGCCTTTGACACAGTACCACATAAGAGGCTGGTACATAAGCTGGAGAGACAGGCAGGTGTAGCTGGTAAGGTGCTCCAGTGAATAAGGGAGTATCAAAGCAATAAGAAGCAGAGAGTTACGGTGAGGGGTGAGACCTCCGATTGGCGTGAAGTCACCAGTGGAGTCCCACAAGGCTCTCCCAGAGGGTATCGATTCATTTCTCTCAATGTTTGCGACAATCCTGGAGTATGCAGCCCCAGCATGGAGTCCATATCTAGTCAAGGATAAGACTAAACTGGAAAAGGTTCAAAGGTTTGCCACCAGACTAGTAATCGAGCTGAGAGGTATGAGCTACGAGGAGAGACTACGGGAATTAAACCTCACTTCGCTGGAAGACAGAAGAGCTAGGGGGGAGGGACATAATCACCACATTTATGACAGAGCCCGATAGGCTCATGAATCTGTACACCTGTTGATTGACGGTTGAGAGGCAGGACCAAAGAGCCAGAGCTCAACCCCCACAAACACAACTAGGTGAGTATAACTAGGTGAGTACACATACAAAGTCACACACATAAAGACACACACACACAAAGACACAAAGACACACACACACACACAAAGAGACACACACACTTACACACACACACAAAGACACAAAGACACACACAAAGACACACAAAGACACACACACACACACACACACACACAAAGACACACACACACAAAGACACAAAGACACACACACACACACTTACACACACAAAGACACACACACTTACACACACAAAGACACACACACAGATGAGTCACAGAGATGTTAGGAAGTTTTCTTTTAGCGCGAGAGTAGTGGGGAAATGGAATGCACTTCAGGAACAGGTTGTGGAAGCAAATACTATTCATAATTTTAAAACCAGGTATGATAGGGAAATGGGACAGCAGTCATTGCTGTAAACAACCGATGCTCGAAAGGCGGGATCCAAGAGTCAATGCTCGATCCTACAAGCACATATAGGTGAGTATATATAGGTGAGTACACACACACACAAAGACACACACACTTACACACACAAAGACACACAACGACACACACACACACACACAAAAACACACACACACACAAAGACACAAAGACACACACACACACACACACACACACCCACACACACACACACACACACACACACACACACACACACACACACACACACACACACACACACACACACACACACACACACACACACACATACACACACACATACAAAGTCACACACATACAAAGTCACACACATAAAGACACACACACACACACACACACACACACACACACATACACATACAAAGTCACACACATAAAGACACACACACACACACACACAAAGACACACACACACACACACAAAGACACAAAGACACACACACACACACTTACACACACACACAAAGACACAAAGACACACACACACACACTTACACACACACACAAAGACACAAAGACACACACACACACTAGTGAAAATCCTCTCGTTGGCTCCGCCCACTTCACCCGTGATTGGTGCTCCATCAAGCCAATCACAGCAGACCGGCCGCACAGTTACCACGACTCACATACCAAACACTTAATTGTTTTTAAACAGTAAAATTAACTCTTTTTTAATACTTATTTAAAAAAGAAAGAATAGCTCATGACAGAATTGATGATAAAAGAAATTGACCATGGTCTTCAGCCTTTTATTCACATCACCCAAAGTTTGATTGATGAAAATAAATCTTTTTTAAATACAAATAAGTATCTGACAGATTTGACAGAAAACATTAAATTGTCAAATCTTCATCACCCAGCCAAATCTTTTATTAATTCTATCAATGAAAACCTAAATTTTAAATCCCAAAATGATTTTAATAAAATTATGAAAAATATTTTGCATGGTGATGTAGAATCCCCTATTCTAAATATTATAGAAAACAAAGCTCTTAAACAACATGTGTTAAAAAAATACCCATTTAAACTCTATGAAGAACACATTATCAATGTAAATAAACTTGCCCAAGATCTTGGGTTTGAAAACGAAACTCAATTTCTTGAATATTTAGAAAGTAATCCTTCACCAACTGATTCCAAATTAACTAAAATTTTTAACACTATGACCAAATGGGCTGGTAAACATAAAAGTTTGATATTGAAATCTGCGATATTATTAGGTGTAGGTGTTGCTTTTCTTGAATATTTGAACAAATACAATCGGAAGAACAGTGGTTGTTTTAGATACCATGTTGGAAAAGGACATTCCCTAAAAAAAGAAGTATATTTGACCAGATTTTGTAAATTCCCTATCAATCGGGTTGATTATATTAACTATGACATACTAAATGATAATACTCATCCATTGTTCAATAAAAAAGTCTGGAACTGTCAATTTGATATTCCAAATTCTGCAGAAACCCAAAACATATTAAATTTGGGCTGTAAGGGAATATGTTGTCCCCATAACTACAATTATCTTTCACAATTTGTCAAGGGTTATGAACCTATTTCTAATTTAGAAAATAAAGAAATATTTTATATATATAAATGTGAACAGGGAACAATTTTAAGAAATATTGCCGAAATTTTAGGAGATGGTATTGGTGAAGTGATTCAAGGCATTGGGCAATCTGATATATGGCAATTTATATTGAAATCAATTAAAAATATTGGCTGGGTTATACTTTTAATTTTATTATTAATAATAATGTTAGGCCCATTGATAATGGTGATCAAATAGCGACAAATGAGTGCACTAATGGGTGGTGTAGTGTATGGTGCATTGATGTAATAATATACAATATTTACTCACTGAGCTTATTTGCAAAGAAAATGTTTAACTACCATTGCAACATTCATTAACATATTTCATAAATAATTCTCGAGGTAACCCACCATATTCATATGCAATGTATATGAAGGATATACCCCAGGGGACCTCTGTTATATGTCCATCAATATTTCGTAAAATTTTCCATGATTTTAAATTTTCTTTTTCCTTTTCTAAAAAGGAAATTTTATATTGAACTTCAACACTGTAATGGGAATAAATTTCTGATGATTGTGGTAGCGGTGGTTGTGGTGGTGGTGGTGGTGGTGGTGGTGGTAATTGATAAAAATATTTTGAAGGAAAATCATAAACGTAACATGAAGAAGGTGGAATTACATAAATTGAATGTGGCACTGAAGTCATATAATAAGGTACAATCATATATTGAGTTGTTTGTAATGGTATTTGTGGAATGGTTGGTTGATAATAATAATCATTTCGATGACACCCATATTCTTCACAACCACCACCACTATTCCAACTTTCAGCATCACCATTTACTCCAGCTTCCACCATGATTCCTCTCAGTATTCTGGTAAATGAATTCTCAAATTTCTTTATTATATTGATCAATATTAAAAAAATCAATAAATACTCTTAACATTTTCATAATGAAAACTGTTACTGTCTCTGATATTGCAATTGCAACTTACATAGTACATCGTATATCACAACGAAAAACAATGGAGATTCTTCAACAAAGAAATGGAAGTAAGTATTTTAAAAATATTATCATTAAGAATATACCATGGAAAAATATTCCTCCCAATTTCCCCAAAGCTTTCTTAGATGAAAATCCTAACGACTTTGAAGTTAAATTCACAACGCTAGGTTGTAACATGCTAAAATGTTATTATGATGTAAAAACTGCTTGTCAGCCCGGATCTGGATCAGCTATTTTAATAAACGAACGTGAATATGCCTGTAGTGAAGCATGTTATGCTGTTCATAATGAGGTCCTTGAATTTCTTCAAGAAAGATTAGGTAATGATTTAAAATCTATTCTAAACAATACAGAAACAGACAATCATTATTTCTCGAAACCTATTCCCGTTGAAACTTGGTCGATTAATGTCAAGGAATCTAACGAAAATTATTGTGGTGTACAGTTGTCTGCACTTAAAACATTGGCTCTAAGACCTTCAAGTCGATGGAGTCCTTCTAATGAAAACGATTTACAATCTTATCAAAAGAACCCCATTGCCTATGCCAAGAATACAAATACATATCAACTGAGAAAAGCTGTTGCTGGCTTAATCGATGCTCCACCATTGACATGGAATATTCAGCAACAGAATATAAACTTTAACTCAATCTATTGTAAATTCTTTCATAAATACTACGATAGCCAGTCAGATCAATGCCATAGTCATGTCCACCGCCAGATATTAGGTTTTATATTTGGCAATCAAGTTATCAACCAATTAACCGATGGTGAATTAGTGGACTTACTTAATCCAACATCAGGAATGAGTATGATTCTTATGGATAAATTGAACAAACAAAATTATATGGATGTTGACAGAGGTTATATTGAAACAGTTGTTCCACAGTCAATACTCGAAAAAGAACAATTTGTTGACGAAGCGGATATAGTAGTATCCTCCGAAAATGTATCATTTATTGAACAGTATACTACTACAACTACTAATTTCATAGATGTTATAATAACACGTTTAGAATCTGAGTTTTCCGATTTATTATCATTAATAAAAGATGAGGCTATTACTATAACCGAAATTGAAGTTACAACTCGAGTGCCTAAGATAATTTCAAGACTGTTAAAATATTTCTCCGAAAACATTCTTCATGATGCTCTTCAAGAATTATTATCTGTAATTATGGTAGAAGCTTCATCTCAACAAATGATTATTCAACTTTTGGCGATGATCATTCGATCATCTATGGTTGAAATGAGCATTCAATTGTCAATACGGCTTTTATCCGTTTTATCTTCGTCTTTATCCCTTGTTTTATCTGTGGGATTAGTGTTGTTACCATTAGAATTATATTTATCAATAGGTAATATTGGTGGGTACAATAATGAAATAACTCATGCTGCATTAGAAAACCTTCGCCATATAATAATTAATCAATTGTTAGAACAAGATATAAACTTTGGACAATATATTAAATCGGGGCCTCCACAGTCTATAACCACACCACAAATAACACCAGATATGATATATTTATCTGCCATAAATGAAATAATACGCATTTATCCCCAATGTATAAACATAATTGGTATGGATGGAACTACCACAAATTCTTTAGAAGAGAACAAGATGATTTTAAGCCTGCTTAGTCAGTTTGATGTAAACAGCCTTGGTCAAGCAATTACTCACAAGATTAATTCTAAAACCTATGATAGAGATTCTAAAGTGATAGATATGAGTAATTATATCATTAATGAAGCTAAATATAAACATTATCCCATTCAAACTGCAGATTTGGAATTACAAGAAGTAGAAAATTTAATTTCAAATTCTAAAAGGGATATATTAATTTTATGTTTAGCTTTGATATTTTTAATTGTCAGTCTGTTCCTCTTTCTCTTCAAGAAGCAACTTTATTCTTTTTATACACTAGGCATAAGTAATTGTTTTTATATATATTGGTCTCTTTCTACAGCTTGGTTAAATTAAAAGCCATAATAAATATTATGAGTGTGTGTGTGTGTGTGTGTGTGTGTGTGTGTGTGTGTGTGTGTGTGTGTCTGTGTATGTGTGTGCATCCGGTGGTATTCTGAGGCCCCCAAAATAACAACTTGGACCATTTTTATATAAAGAGCTTCACACCAACAGAGAGATCAGACAAGACTCAATTCGTCTCGTTGATAGAGCCGGTGCCTGTCTGGGTGTACGTCTTTATGCTGAGTCCAGTCCCATTCCCTTTTTTAATTCTACTAACTCCAAAGGTTTTAATGAGTAAATGTCCTCCATTGTACAAGGTGAATACATGCTTGTCATATGTGGCAAAGACCTCGATCCCCTTCACATATTAAACATATGGAATGGTATCCGTATGGATAGTTCCCTTCCCAAAATTAGCATGTCATTGTTCACTCTGAACAAAATCGACCCAAATGAGTTTCCCTTAACTCAATCTACCCCAGACCTTTCCCCCCCAAAAAAAAACACCAACATCAAAAGACATTATCAGATGATAATGATCTTAACCCACCCTTCAAGAAAAGAAAGAAAAATGCCATCAGAAGTAGGTTTGGAATGGTGAACCGAGACGATGAAGATTCATCTGAAGATTCATCTGAAGATTCATCTGAAGATTCAACTGAAGAATCATCTGAAGATTCATCTGAAGATTCCTCCTCGGAATCCTCTGATGAGGAGTCCCTCTCATTGATCAAGTAAGTAATGACATTTCACATAAATATTGGTGTTGGCGTTATGGTGTGTTAACTCAATGGCTCCCTGAAGTCCATTGGGCCAAATATTATATACAGTATCGGATAACATAATACTCGCCGGAGCTTCGAGACCTGAGCTCTTCGTCGCTGGCCACTAGATTGTCCTCAATGAATAAAAAGGATGTGATAGCTCCTTACTCCCTCAGTCTACCTCGTAGTTCACGCCCAGTGACAACATGTGTTTAAATCCTTGAAGAAATCCATTCAGTATAGTGAGTGAAGTCGTATTCTCGTCGTTCCTTCTTAAGGGTTATAGTATTAATTTGTTTTTTTTTTTTGTTTTTTTTTTGTGTGTGTAATTTTTGTGATTTTTTTGATGAATAATTGTCTAAAATTGAATTTTATGGGGATGTAAAAATTACAATGTAAAATTTACCAGCAATGAATATTGTTTCTCAATGATCATAGTTTTTTTTTTTTTATAGTTTGGATGTTTATAGACTAATTTAATAATGGTCTGATTGTAACAACCTAAAAAAATTTCAGGACCCCAGTACTAAGCGGCTCATCAATCATCTGAACATGGCGCATGTTGGACCTGACACACAGTCCTCTTCCAACCCAAGAAACTGTCACTCAGGCAGTTGTCTAGAGGCTGGGTTTGTGCCCCGGGGCAGTGACAATGGACAACAGCAACCATCTCAACATAAAATTTCTCAGTCCCAACATACTCAAGGGCACATCAAAGATGTCGCTGGTGGATGCCGTGAAGGCATGGACGATGGGGCAATGGGCGAGACGAAGGGACAAAAAGTGTGTGAATGTGGCACTGTGGGGGGGGAGGCTCTCGTCTCCTGGCGATGCCCACATCAACACACTCTTGAGTGGTTAGATGAACAATCCCATCAACAACAACAAAAAATACAGCAACAACATCAAAAAAATAACATTTTGGGGAGTAGGGATGATGAAAGAGATGCAGATTCTGCCCAGACCACTAGTAATGAAAAGAAGGTTCGTTCTCCACGTTTCAGTGACTATTGTGACGGTCAGTCAGCTCCATCCAACACTCAGGCTAATCCCAAGGTTGTAAGCATTGACTCGTCGTTTCTTAACAATGATCATGCAATGAGAGCAGATGGAAATGAGGTTGATGATGTACAACCGATCGATCTCTCCCTTAAATCTAAACCATCAGCATCGCCAAAACTAACCTCTGTACAGTCAGCTCCATCCAACACTCAGGCTAAGTCCCTGAAGTTGGCACCCCCCGGTTTAGCCTACTACTCTGCTCTTAACAATGGTCATGCAATGAGAGCAGATGGAAATGAGGTTGATGATGACGAACACAGATTCATATGTGATATTTGCCAAAAAGTATATAAGCGAAAAGAAGCCTTAACAGAACACCGTCGACTCCATACAGGGGAGAAGCCTTTTGAATGTGACAAGTGTTTCAAGAGGTTCTCTTACAGGGGTTCCCATTCTAGACATAAACAGAAACACTGTCCAGTTTTACACTGTTTTACTTTCTTCAAGTTCATCCAGGAGTTCTCGTCTAATAACACTTTTAAGGGACCTATTTGATAAGTCCCATCATAAGATTAATTTCATATATTCTATCTCGTTTAATTCTTTCCGCATGTTGAGAACTTTGTATAGGACGCTTCATTTTGTATTTTTTCCAGTCTATCAATACTTTTGCCATTCTGCAGGACCAAAGCTGGTACATGATAGTCTATCAGAGACCTTTATACGCTAAATACATCATTCTTACTATTCTAATATTAACACCATATTTCGGGCTGTACCCCACTACAGTTCTGAGAGCATTGAGTCTGTCTCTACATTGTTGATGTAACTTATTGATTGCAGTTGAGGTACAAGGGACAGAGACTCCAAGGTATTTGAAAGAAGAGACATAGTCTATTGGTATGTCCCATCACTTAACCTATTTTCACTAATTGTAATATTTTTGGTATAAAAATTAGTACTTGCAAACTCAAAATATATGCAATAAGTCCTAAATCAGGCTTAATATATAAGATCAACGAAAAATGTTGTTTTTAATATAAATTATAAAAATCAATGTGTTTTCATAATAATAAATATCCCATTGGAAACTGGAAACAATTTCAATATTGAAGGGTTGGTTAGGTACTGTTACTAAAAGTATAATAGACTCAAAAGCTACACGAAAAACAACGTAGAAATAAATCACCATCGGAATCTTTCACGCAATCCCAAAAGGAATTAAATTTGGTTACAGATTCATTAATTAAAATGGGGGATTGGTAAACCCCACCGGAAGAAGATGGTTCCCTCCTCCCAATCTTGCAGTAACCATAAAATTTATTTCGTGTCATAATACAGTATGAAGGATCAGACTCTTATAATCAGTGAAAATTTTGATGAACTCCTGTCTCAAAGACACGAGTGTGTGTGTGTGTGTGGCTGTTGTGTTTAGCTAGTGTATGTAGCTAGCTGTTGGATGTAGCTAGTGGGTGTAGCTAGTGTGTGTAGCTGTTGGGTGTGGCTTGTGTGTGTAGCTGTTGGGTGTGGCTTGTGTGTGTGTGTTTGTGTGGCTGTTGTGTTTAGCTAGTGTGTGTAGCTGTTGGGTGTGGCTTGTGTGTGTGTGTGTGTGTGGCTGTTGTGTTTAGCTAGTGTATGTAGCTAGCTGTTGGGTGTAGCTAGTGGGTGTAGCTAGTGTGTGTAGCTGTTGGGTGTGACTTGTGTGTGTGGCTGTTGTGTTTTGTAGCTAGCTGTTGGGTGTAGCTAGCTGTTGGGTGTAGCTAGTGGGTGTAGCTAGTGTGTGTAGCTGTTGGGTGTGGCTTGTGTGTGTGTGTGTGTGTATGTGTGTGTGTTTGTGTGTGTGTGGCTGTTGTGTTTTGTAGCTAGCTGTTGGGTGTAGCTAGTGTGTTTAGCTGTTGGGTGTGGCTTGTGTGTGTGTGTGTGTGTGTGTGTGGCTGTTGTGTTTTGTAGCTAGCTGTTGGGTGTAGCTGTTGGGTGTGGCTTGTGTGTGTGTGTGTGTGTGTGTGTGTGTGTGTGTGTGTGTGTGTGTGTGTGTGTGTGTGTGTGTGTGTGTGTGTGTGTGGCTGTTGTGTTTAGCTAGTGTATGTAGCTAGCTGTTGGGTGTGGCTTGTGTGTGTGTGTGTGTGTGTGGTTGTTGTGTTTAACTAGTGTATGTAGCTAGCTGTTGGGTGTAGCTAGTGGGTGTAGCTAGTGTGTTTAGCTGTTGGGTGTAGCTAGTGTGTTTAGCTGTTGGGTGTAGCTAGTGTGTTTAACTGTTGGGTGTGTGCAGCTTGTGAGTGCAGCTTGTGAGTGCAGCTTGTGGGTGCAGCTTGTGGGTTTAGCTGGTGTGTGTAGCTTG
>NW_027189168.1:94092-168620 GCF_040958095.1 Procambarus clarkii
TCTCATACAGTATCTTCCATCGGTTATGTTGTATTTGATGTAACATAATTGTTCCACAATATAGGATGCATTGTAAAGAGACAAATTACCATCTTCATTGCTATGTAGAAGTGGACTAGGGAAAAGAGTATATGAATCCCATATTAATCGATGATAAAGAGTGCGGAATGGCATGTATGACGAGTCAAGAATAACATGGCTCCAAATTTTACAAACTCTGGAACAAATAATTAAAAGATGACGATATGGAACAAGTGCAAATATGTTTTCTAATAACACCTGTGGTAGGGACGGCATTTTTGGGGATTAGAGTTTGCATCAACACCTGTTGTATTACAGTGTTCAGTAAGCAAAACAGTAAGTAATTTAAGTATGGTAGTAGTAGTAGTAGTTTTTTTTTTTTTTAATCAGGGATTCAAATCTCTTTTTTTTCAACTATCCATCAGGGTGTTTGTGACTGCTGTCACATCTGCACACGTTCAATGTTGAATATACTATCCAATATCATTGGATACTAACCAGAAAACTAATCAATATCGACATAGTATAGAGTATATAGTATAGTGCTGGATACTGGAAAACAATCCAACATTGAATGACTCATTCAACATTGAATTACTCATTCAATATTGAATGGTATTCCAATATTTAATATAATATCCAATATCACTTAATACTGGAAAACTACTCAACAGGATAAAAACAATAACATATTTGACTTTGGTTGCATAATTACTTTATTTTTTAAAAATATCTGAATTAAAAATCATATAATTAAAAAAAGAGAAAATTAAGAATGAATAATCTACTGTCAACAATTATTATGTTAATAATATTAATTATTTTCCTAACAGTTATAGTAGTCATTAATTCACGGAAAAAATCTAAAAATACTAAAAAATTATATAAAAAGGAAAACAATTACAATTCCATCAGCCATGACACAACACCAAAGTCCATTGAGCTAATAAAAGATGTAGGAGGAGGAGTGGGAGGGGAATTACACAACGTAGGAGTAGTGGGAGGGGAATTATACAACGCAGGAGAAGGAGTAGAGTTACATGATGCAGGGGAAGGAGGAGCAGAAGAATTACAAGACGATGGAGAGGGAGGAGGAGGAGGAGGAGGAAGAGGAAGAGAATTACAAGACACAGGAGAAGGAGGAGTAGGAGGAGAATTACATGATGCCGGAGAAGGAGGAGGAGGAGGAGGAGGAGGAGGAGAGAATTACAATGATGCACTGGAGAAGGAGAGTAGGAGGAGGAGGATGCCGGAGAGGAGGAGGAGAGGAGGAGGAGTAGGAGAGAATTACATGATGCCGGAGAAGGAAGAGGGAGGAGGAGGAGGAGGAGGAGGAAGAGGAGGAGGAGGAGGAGGAGTAGGAGAATTACAAGATGTCGGAGAAGGAGGAGGAGGAGAAGGTGGAGTAGAATTACAAACAAGTGAAAATGAGTCCTCTGGCGTTCCTCACGTCATCAGTCAAATGGAATCCGTCGAACAACCTCATGAATTACTTCAAGAATTATTACAATCCTCCACAGATTCGTCTAAACTTCGAAAATCCCAAATGAAATCCAAACTTATAGAATCATTATTCTCGCCATTTATCGAAGACATAAAAACTTATAAAGGTCTCTTTATTGTTCCCAAACCACCAATTTCGTATAATCCTAAAACTATTACTGAAACTGATAAGACACTAATTCAACCCTTTAATAAATTCCTTAGTTATTATGATGAAATCCACAACTTTACCAATGGTTATTCTGCATATTACATAAATAAACTATATACAAATTCTAATATTGATAGGGGATATTATACAAAAAATCCAATTATATTAATATTTCCATGGAATTTCCATAATTTCACACCTGATATTTATACAGATCGACGTGAAATAAAAGACGTCAAATTAAAGAACAATTTAGATGCATCACGTAAAAAATGTCGAAAGGAAGGCAAACGATTTTACATGAACAAATTGTTGATATCATGTACCCATGCTGCAAGTCAAGATATATTTAATTGTGGATTTTATTCGGACAGTTTCCCAATGAAAGAAAATTCACTACCCCCATTCGTGGTTATGAAACTTGAACTCGAAGACGGTCATAATGAGGTGGAATGTAAAATGTTAGCTAAGAATATTAATTCCTCAGACACATTTGCTAGCATTAAATTTAGCATTTATGTGGAAGTCGAGAAAGAAGAACAAACAAAAGAATCACATGGAGGAGGAGAATTACAAAATGTAGGAGAAGGAGTTGGAAAGGTAAAAACTTCACAAACAGTAGAAGGAGGAGGAGGAGGAGAACCACAAAAAGTTGGAGGAGGAGGAGGAGGAGACCCACAAACAGTTGGAGGAGAAGGAGGAGGAGGAGGAGGAGGAGGAGAACCACAAACAGTTGGAGGAGGAGGAGGAGACCCACAAACAGTTGTAGGAGAAGGAGGAGGAGGAGGAGGAGACCCACAAACAGTTGGAGGAGGAGAAGGAGGAGGAGGAGGAGGAGGAGACCCACAAACAGTTGGAGGAGGAGAAGGAGAAGGAGGAGGAGGAGACCCACAAACAGTTGGAGGAGGAGAAGGAGGAGGAGGAGACCCACAAACAGTTGGAGGAGAAGGAGGAGGAGACCCACAAACAGTTGGAGGAGGAGAAGGAGGAGGAGGAGGAGGAGACCCACAAACAGTTGGAGGAGGAGAAGGAGGAGGAGGAGACCCACAAACAGTTGGAGGAGAAGGAGGAGGAGACCCACAAACAGTTGGAGGAGAAGGAGGAGGAGGAGGAGGAGGAGACCCACAAACAGTTGGAGGAGGAGAAGGAGGAGGAGGAGGAGGAGGAGGAGGAGACCCACAAACAGTTGGAGGAGAAGGAGACCCACAAACAGTTGGAGGAGGAGAAGGAGGAGGAGGAGGAGGAGGAGACCCACAAACAGTTGGAGGAGAAGGAGGAGGAGGAGACCCACAAACAGTTATAGGAGAAGGAGGAGGAGGAGACCCACAAACAGTTGGAGGAGAAGGAGGAGGAGGAGGAGGAGGAGACCCACAAACAGTTGGAGGAGGAGAAGGAGGAGGAGGAGGAGGAGAACCACAAACAGTTGGAGGAGGAGGAGGAGGAGGATCACATAGAACCCCCCACCGAAAAAAAGATAAAAAAAACTGGATTCAGTTTAGTGGAAGAAAACGTATTTATCTTGACCTAGACGCTGGTCTTATAGAGTCATTTTAATTTTATTTACTCTGATATATAAAAGGCCCGGAGATTTTATATACTCTGGTATATAAAACGTCAAAAAAGTATATAAAACTATCAATTGAATATAAAATTAAAGGTTCCCACCAGGCTTCTGTGCTGGCTAGGGTTCAAGTCTCCTGGTGGGAAAGTGTTCTCAAGTTGTATAACTTCACTCTCGTGTTTAGGAGAGTTGTGAATCAAGCATAGACATAGTGTTCTCCCATATTAACAGGGACTTGATGAAAAACGTAAAAATGATAGTCATCCTTAAGAATTATTTGACTCTAAAATTCAGGGATGGTCAACTTCTTGGGCTGCTCCCAAGAGAACTGTTGCCGTCCAAAATGTCCATAACACGACGTATCACTGTAAATTGGTCTCTTTAAGCCCAGCTCCTTGACAATATGTCCTAGTCGTAGATCAAAGTTGTGGTTAACAATCTTCAGAAGCTGTTTTGATGTGTACTGTGAGGTGCCATAGTGGAAGATGCTGATGCTTATGGGGTGCACAACACTAATGGCGTAAGATACCTGAACCAAACAGCGTCTACATAATTTGTTTTTCACCAGTGACTTGGCAACCCATCGGGCGGCATAGGCCGCTGAGCGGTCAATCTTTGTGTAATCTTTGCCAGAGAATGCTCCCCCGCCGTGAGCGCCCCACCCACCGTAAGTGTCAACGATGATTTTCCTACCAGTTAGCCCAACGTTACCTTGAGGTCCACCCATGATGAATTCTCCGCAAGGGTTGATGTGGTATTTCGTTTGAGTATCTATATATTTTTCAGGAATAATGACCTTGATGACCTTCTCTATAACCTCGTCACGCAAAGCTTCGACAGTAATTTGTTCCGAGTGCTGTACAGAAGCGACAACAGTGTTCACTCTTTTGGGAATAACAGCTCCTTGATCGAAGGCATACTGGCATGTGACTTGAGTCTTACAGTCAGGTCGCGCCCACCAGAACGTCCCATCTCTTCGCAGCTCTGCAATCTTCTGATTGAGACGGTGTGCCAGCATAATAGTTAAGGGCATGCACTCGTCGGTCTCATCAGTGGCATAACCAAACATCAGTCCCTGGTCCCCTGAACCAGTGTTGTCATCACTGCGCCCGATGTGTACACCATTAGCAATCTCCGCACACTTTTGCTCCAGGGCCAGAAGAATATTGCAGGTCTTGTAGTCAAAGCCCTTTCGTGAATCATCAAAACCAATTTTCTTAACAATATCACGCACAATTTGTTGATAATTAACTTGGGCCTTGGACGTAATCTCCCCACAGATCAGGATCATACCAGTTTTGGTACACGTTTCACAAGCAACTTTGGCGTCAGGGTCCTGGCTAAGATGGGCATCAAGCACTGCGTCGCTGATCTGATCGCAAATTTTGTCGGGGTGGCCTTCGCCTACGCTCTCACTGGTGAAGAGGAACGTCTCATGATCTCCATCCATGCTCTCAGCACACTATCCTGGGGAACGAAAATGTTACTTCTAAGTACTCTTGAATTTGGGACCAGGTTTCCTTGGCTAGATTTTAACTAAATAAAAATCCGTTATGTAAAGGAATATTATTAAAAACATTGACCTAATTGTGTGAAGAGAGAAAGAGAGAGAGAGAACGCAAACCTGGTCACATGGAGAGAGAGCAACTGAGCAACTGTAAAGCAAGTGTGCAGCTGCTCTGTCTTATAACAAAACTGTGAGTCAAAAAAGAATATGGATCATTTATTTTATTTTGAAATGATTATAAACCATTAAAAAAAAACATTATTACTCATTCTAATTGGAAGAGTGAATGTATAATTTGGTAACCTGTAATCCTTAACTCTTTATGAACATAATAATTCCATCTGGTGAAAGGGATAATAATAATATTGTGTTAATAATTATAGAAGTATTTATTAGTCATATATAAAAATGTAATAGAAGGAACAATAAGATTTGAAATTCAATTCATATATTTCCAACCAGTCTCCAAGGTAAACAGCCTCTGTCAAATGGTAGATAAGATACATTATAAATCATCTTTATTATATGTTGTTAACAAAAAGCTGCTGTACGTGTGGACATTTGTATCCAAGATGTTTTTTCTCTATTATTAATTCTCTCCCGCAACCACCACATTCTCTTTTTTGGGGGTTTCATAATGATTGAGATGACGATGATGTTCCCTAATAATACTTCTAATTTCTAGAAGAGTCTTGGGTATGAAGTATTCAATATGGTCTCCGTCAGCGCCTTCAGCTGCCAACACATCTGCGCGTTCATTTCCATAGATTCCAACATGGGAGGGAATCCACAGGAACTTGACAACTCTTCCCTGGTTGGTTAGTACCTTCACAACTCTCTTAATTTCAGCGACTATTGAAAGATTCTCGTCCCGATCTTTATTTAGGCTTTGCAGTGCTGC
Source organism: Procambarus clarkii (assembly GCF_040958095.1). Taxonomy (NCBI): domain Eukaryota; kingdom Metazoa; phylum Arthropoda; class Malacostraca; order Decapoda; family Cambaridae; genus Procambarus; species Procambarus clarkii. The sequence continues at coordinate 99,737 of NW_027189168.1, forward strand.
TCTCGAATCGGTGCAAATCACTGCACCAGTAGTATTCTGTTCAATAATATACCTTAACGCCATAGCAATGGCAGTTAACTCTGCTTGTGTTGAAGAGGTATAGTTCTCAATGCGCGCTTTTTCCTCATTTTTGGGAGGAAAAAATACATCATCCTTCTTAATTACCGTGTATGCTGCACCCGCCCGGCCATTAATAGGATTAGATGACCCATCAGTGAAGATTTGATCTAGTTCATCTCCAGCTTCATTATAAATTTCCTTAAGATACTTGTGGCTTATTTCTTTGTGTACCATGTTGGTTTTTTTCTTTACCATATCATTGATGATAATCCTGCACGAGTCATTCAGGGGATCCACCCAGGGAGGTAATCTTTCTACAGGCATGAGCTCACGAGCTTGTTGAAGTAGGTGAAGATCTTCAAGGTAGCCGACTGCTCTGTGATGCCATTTTTTGCTTCTCTTGTTTCCCCCTGAAAGTAGCACAGAGCTCAATTTTTTTTTAGCCATGTCATTATAATGGGGATCTCTGGCAATCCTAATTGCAAGCTTAGCATTCAGTTCCACAATTCTTTCTTTAATACTGGGAAGGGATAATAACTCTTTTTGTAGATTGGACATTTCAGCAGTTTTTTTCTTTGGAACTCCAAGAATGATTGAAATGGCTTCATCCTGTATGCTTTCTAGCCTATTCATATCACTTTGTGAATAAGTACATAAAACAGGTGCTGCGTTGTCAATGACGGAGCGTACATAGTTTGTGTACATCATTTTAAGTACAGCAATAGAGGCTCCATGGCCATCATTCCAAGTCATAGCTTTCAGTTTCAGTTCCCTGAGTCGACTTTTGCATGTTCCTATGATTTGATTGAGCTCCTCTTTCTTTCCCTTGTTTGAACCGACGGTGACGCCAAGGTACCGATAGTGGTCAACCCATTCAAGTGTTACACCATTAATTTGCAGTTCTTCATTTTCTCTCCGCTTGCGATGGGAGTATGCTTTTGTCTTGTTTGTGGAGAGAGTGAAACCGAGCTCAATACATTTCCTTCCAAGGAGTTCAATGGCCTGTTTTATTTTATCAAAGGTGGGAGCTTGTATTAGGACATCATCTGCATATCCCACTAGTTGTGTTCCTTCAGGAAAATCAATATTGGCAATTGCATTCATAAGTACATTGAATAGTGTAGGGCTTAAGACTCCTCCTTGGGGGGTCCCGAGTTCCATATTCATTGTTCTTGAGATTGCTCCATTGAAGTAGACCTTAGCTTTCCTCCCTGTGAGGTAGTCTTCAATCCATTTCATGAGTCTCCCCTTGACACCCATACATGCAAGCTCGTCCAGGATCGCAATTCCCTGGGCTTTAGTCGAAGGCTCCTTTTATGTCAACAAATACAGAGTACCTAGCCGTGTCATTAACCAGGTAATTAATTATACAATTGGCTGTGCTCCGTCCTTTGACATATCCATTGACTCCTTCCCCAAACCTACCTATTTTGTGTAACAGTCGTTTTAGGATGATCTTTTCCAGCATCTTGCAAGTACATGACACGAGACTGATAGGTCTGTAATTGCCAGGGTCATTCGGTTTTGGTATGGGAACAATTTTGGCGTGTTTCCATTGTGTGGGCAGAACTCCATTTAGGAATGATTTGTTAAACAATAGGAGTAGTGGATTCCCAGGCACTTCACACAAGTGCATTAAGTATGTCGTAGGTAATGCCATCCTCACCAGGTGCTGTAATTTTACCTCTCTTAACAGCCGCCCTTACTTCCTGGGCTGTGATAGGTTCTCCATATTCGTCCTCACTAGACTGTGCTCTCGCTATTCTAGTTCTTCTGTCATTCTGTAGCAGGATCTGTTCCATGACGATTTCCGTTGAGAGGGAGGATGAGGATGCTGCCTTACTCCACATGTGAATTAATTCTTCAGCTTTACTCTGTGGATCTTTGCCTCGAGGCATTTTCTTCCGAGGGGGTCTTCGTCGAGGCGTACGGCGCTGAATTCTAAGACAACTTTCAATTTGGTGATTAAGGTCATCAACAAATGTATCAATATCTTCTGGGATTTGGTATTCCCTGAACCAGTCATTCATCCTGTCTATGAAGATTGGCTTCATATCTCGTCTGAGTGATAACCACCTTCTTTTATTTGACTCATTCTTTCTCAAATTGTTCATGTCGACAAAGGTAATCAGTGTGCCCGGTAGTCACAACATAAACTTTTGCCCAAGGTATATAATATGCTACTGACATCTGTGTCAAGTGAATTGAACAGGAGTACCTCCTCTTTTATATCCCTCTATAAATCAAAAAAAATATATTTTTTAATTTGTTTTCTTTTATTAATCCAATTATCCTTTAATTATCGAACATTATAATTTGTTAATTATATATTGTTTTGAATGGGAAAGATGCTTACATACATACATACATACATATCTCAAAGGCATAGATTAGTTTAGTAAAGTTACTACAAAAAATTCAATATAATAGTAGTAATTAGGTTACATTTGTATACTACAGGACTTTAGGACTTTCAGTTGTGTGGGCCTAGCTAGTTTGTTTCCCCTTAGCTGGCAGAATACCACCCCCCTGCAACAGCATTTATAGGATTCATGGGGCATAGATAAGACCAAGGAGTATGCTTACCTCTACAATTACAAGCAAAATGGAAATTTTTGTTTCTTTGTACACTCTTTAGAGTCATGTTTATTACCACAGTACTTACACCTGGGGTCGTACTGACATTTCAAAACCAAATGCCCCCAATAATAACACTTCAGGCATAATTTTGGCTTCTCTTGGTATTTTGAAACTTTTCTATAGCCTAGTCCTTGTACAAAAATTTTTTTAGGAGCCTCACCTTTTATTAAAGCTATAACCTGACTTTGTTTTTTATAATGAACAATGTTTCTCTTTACCCAAACAACACTGTCATTGTAAAGGAGATGATCGGTATCCAAGTAAGTTGGATATTTGAAAAGTATGACCTTTGTGAAAATACCTTCTTCTGGAACAACCATCACAATATTCTGAAAGCCATCTGTAGTTAAATGTTTAACTGCCTCTTCTGTTCCAACTGTGATATATGGCTGCTGAAGACCCTGACCCTCCTTGAACACTGGTTTAAAATCTGAATACTCCATAGCTAAACGTACAGTCCACACCATCTTTTCATTGAAGTTCAGTAGGCATGTTTTAGGAAATAACAACCGCCTCCTTAGGCAGACCGCCTCAGTCATTTCATTAACACATAAGTTACTCACTCTTATCACTGTAATCGTTGAGAATCACTAATTCACACTGTATATTTAGCTAGTTGTTTGATTACTACTACTACTACTAATTTCTGTTGATTCAAAAAAAAAAAAAGTTTGCGGCACAGGGGCATTTGGTATACTCAATGTCCTAAACTTCCTCTAACAAATTAGGAATAAATATTCGTTCACAAATTAGTTGTGAAATTTCGATCTCTCTTTTTCACAATAAAATATACTTTAGAATAACTGAAGAGAACCACAGAAACATTTCACTATCAATGACACCATCCCTAACATCAATGTGATTAAAAACAAAAAAACAAAAAAAAGTAAGACCAGATCTTGGAGCTATTCTTCATAACAACCTTCTGGTACTTTTACTTGAATATCTATCTTGATTACACCTTTTCCTTGTGCTGGCACAGTAACATCGTAGGCAGCACTGAAGCAAAAGGTAGATTGTTAATTAAAATATATTAAAATAATGTGGTAATTAAAATATAATTAAATCTAAATAAGTCATAAATTAAAAAAAAAAAAAAGGAAATTCCAACTATACCTGTACAAGTCATATCCAGCAGCTAGTGTAGATCCAAAATGAACATAATATATGCAAAGAAAATGTGGTGGTAATAGAAAAGAAGTTCAGGTAGGAGAGATATATATCTGTGTTTACTCTCACTCCTACAGAATTAATAATCTCATTAATATTTCTACTCCTTTTATATGTTCCTTGAGGTGCCAGTTACCACCAGAAACAAGTAAAAAATTTGTTTAAAGATTTGGTCAATGTTCCAATACACTTTTTAGTTTTCAAAAAACGTCTGAAAATGAATGTCTGGAGTTATCAAATCTAAAGCTGATATATCTTTGGTAAACTGTTCCAACAAATGTTCATCCAGGCTGGTTATGCTTTTAAATACAGTTCCACATTCAAAACAAGTAAAAAAGTTGTTTAAAGATTTGGGACTGATTTGCTGTTTGTTTCCACATATATCATATTTTTTTTCACTATTTGTTTTCAAAGGCTGAATCATGTGTATTGATTTCAAATGTAGGGTCAAGTTATATTCATCCCTAAATCTATTCCCACACAATTGACATTTTAACCGTTTTACTCTGTGTGTTCCCATATGTCTAGTCAAGTCGCATTTTTTAAGGAATTTTTTTCTACATACGTCACATGAAAACCATTTTTCTCTAATGTGTTGTTTGTTTGTTTTTTCACATTCACTGCACTTTGGAGTTTTACCAGTATGAATTGTAAAAAGGATAGTCTTCTTTGTGTGAGTTGTGAAATGGACTGTTAGTGTTCTCATTGTACTATATTTTTTTCCACATACATCACATAAAAAAAGTTGTTTGTTGTATGGTTTGTTGATCTGTTGTATGGTTTTGTTTGATCAAGTGACATCTCTAAGAGAATTATCTCACTTCCACCTGAAAATAAAATAAAATAAATTAATTTATATAATTATTCTGATTTATAATATATACATTGACTCTTATTACATTATAGTAATATGATATACTTTATTTTTATTACTTAATAATTAACTTTGTTATAATTAACTTTGTTATAATAGACTTAAGTAAATTATACAACATACGTATGGGGTTGGGGTTGAAGAAACATTAAATGTTGAATGTGCTTTTGATTGTGTGATTGTTGTTTTACTACTCAGAATGAAGTGTCCATGAAGTATGGCGAACCTGTAATGATTTGCATAGCCTGGCAAACTCTCTTATATACCAATCCAGTCAGACTGATACAGACTTGAGAGGTATTTTCATTATGTTTTTGTAATTATTTAACTGATCAATAACCATTTGAGAATATATTTTTCTCTCTCTCTCTCTCTCTCTCTCTCTCTCTCTCTTTCTCTCTCTTTTTCTCCTACCCTATGTTATATATTTATATATTTACAATGAAGGGAAGAGAAGAGGATGACTCACTGGGATGTGTTTTGTCAAAGAAAAACCCAGCACAATCACACTGCCTGAGTAGTAGGTGACTACCCTCAACAAGAAGAGCAAGGGTTTATTTAGACCTGCTCTCTCTCTCTCTCTCTCTCCAAGTGTTAGTTTAAAATATTATTTGTTTCTTCAAGTCAATCTTCATCTAACAAACAAGATGTGGGAAGTAAATCAATCAATGAAAATGAGATGATGTGTAAAATTCACAAAGTTTTGGCTTTGTTAATATTTATTATGTTGATATATTGGTGTTATAGTAATGGTCAGATGGATAACGAAGACATGATCAATATAATATAATGTTAAGACAAATTGTCCTAGTGTTAGGTGGTTACCTAACTTTTAAATAAAATGATACAACCAGTTTTTGTCCCACCCCCCCTCTATACTACTAAATTTTATAAGATAGGAATTAAATAAAGGATATTTAATTTCTATATCTCTTTTATTCGCTCTAAATAAACCTTTTCTCTATGATCCTTGTCAAATATTCTTGCATCATTTAGAATTTTTGAAGTGTTCACACATCGCATCTTGAAACGATCCCGATCTGCAGCAGCTGTGTTCCACATTTTACCATCTATTCTAGCTTTCTGATAGGCATATGCCCATACATATAAATATCGTATCGTTATATGTGGATTAAATTGAACTTCCTTTTTCATTTTTTCTTTTCTCTCCTCCATTATCCTCTATTTGACAAGTACACGTTTAGGTTCAGGTCTGAAAAGAAAACATAAATAAAGAATCACACTCCCACGATGATTGATTGATTGAATACAGTTCCAACAACCAACACCCACAATACCACCAACATCACCATCATTTTATAATTATCTGAAAATGACCAAAAAAATAGGTCTTTGTATATTATAAGCTCAGAAATATATATATAATACAATGTTAAATAACAAGATTATGATTTTTTGATATAAATAATGTAAATGTCATATAATACCTTCAAGAGATGATTTTGAGGATTAGCTAAAGATGCGCGTTGGAGTAACTCTTAACCCAGCTTAGACCGACTTATCTCCTCTCCGTCCCTTATTAGAATGCACAAGATAGTGTGGGTATCTCTCTTACATCCTGTCATCATATACATTACAATAGACTTGCCCAGCTGATAAATGGACCGACTCAGCCGGATTTCCTTGAAAAATCTATATATGATTTGATTTACATACCTTATTTTTTAACTAATTATCTTTTTAGTAATAATATTTAAACAAGTTAGTATATCATGCTTTACAGTATTAAATCCTACATATAACAAAATAATCCCAATTTTATTAAACATTTTTTTTTTTTTAAATCTCTGTTAATTTGTTCAATGTCTATATAATGAGTAGGACCTTGAATTTCTATACCTAATTGTAAATCTGAGAAATATATATCAATTTCAAATAGTTTGTTATTTTTTAATAGTCCTCTTTTGTTTATATCTACTTTGATATTATTATTTTTTTGTTTTCTTGTTAAATGATAAAATATAGATTTATATACACGATATTCTAATTTACTCTTAAATTTTCCCAAAGGAAAATTTCTATATTTTTTATTCATAGTTTTTTATATCCCATTTACAATAGATTTTTCTTTATAAGAAAAAATCACTTAAAAAAAATAAAAAAAAAATATGTTACATTTTGAGTAAGAAAAAGACATAGGTGGGAATTTTGAATGTATATAATTGAAACAAAAAATGCATAATTTTCAAATAAATAACAACAGCGATGATTTACAAGAAGATGATGATGATGGGGGTTCTGGTAGGCGTTGTCACTGGTGTGTGTGTGTGGATAAAGTGTGAGTAGTGGTATCTATGATTTTCCCAAATTTCATCTTAATAATGTAAGATAGATACTTTTTTTTTATGGTACTTGCACTTGGCTCTCCACCCCATCCTATCTGTGTTTATTTTCGTGAAACCATTATAAATATACAGATAAAGAATATCTTTCTCTCATTCTATCACAGATTACAATGGATAAGCTGGTGCTTGCAGCAATGGCCTTAGTGGTGTTGTTCTTGGAGGCACAAGTTCTGGCGGCAGGTGATGATGGCGCTCTTGGATGCACTGGTCCTGGCGGTAATGGTGATGCTCTTGGTAGTTCTGGTCCTGGCTGTGGTGGTGGTGGTGCTTTTTGAGGTTCTGGTTCTAGTAGTGGAAGTATTGTTCTTGAAGGTCCTGGTCCTGGTGGTGGTGGTCAAATTGCTTGAGGCCATATTAGGACAACCCCGGGGCCCAGCAACCCCTCGGTCCGGTCCGCAACCAGTCACCCTTTTTTTTCTTACAAACCCGTCATGAAAATGTTCATTCCTCGTATAATAATAAAAATTATTTATAGTTATGGATTTCATTAAATCACAATGATTCCTCCCTGAACAACAAACCATCCACCTATCCTTCTTCTTCCAGCACAAGCGTACTCCTGATTATACTTCCAAAAAACTTTCTTCTAACTTTTGAATACCCAATATAATATTAACTGTTTTAAGTGGATTCGCTCGAGATTTATCTGGGCGATGTCGGCAAACCTTTATAATGTTTCTGTTGTTATTTAACAACACCTCATATATCTCACCATCATGAAAATTTTCAAATGGTAATGATGGGGATATTGATGGTTTGGATATGCTTAATTCCCCTTGAAAGAAAATGTAATAAGGTGCTAAATCATTTCTAAAATGGGCTCGTAATACTTGTAATATATTCATCCTTTCTGCAGCATTAAAAGCCGTAGAGACAATGTCTATAATGGCAACTGGTCGATAATTATGTACCATAAAGGAAGATGAATTATTGTTTATAGAGTATAGATCAGTTTCTACTGTAAAAATGAAATCGATCAAAGAATGGAGAATATGTTGGGGTATTAAATGTGGATGTGATGTCGATAACATCAGAGGATTTGAAATAACAAAATGACTTGGGTAAAAACGTAAAATTCCATTATTACCATCCAACTTAGGGAATATATAAACAGGAGATTGATTCAAACTTTCAGACGGAGTTGGATGATGGGGAGTACTATCTTCATGAACATGTTGATACATACTAAGATTTAAAGGAAGTTGAGCTTCTAATCTCCAAGAAGTATACCAGTAAATTGAAGTTCCCGAAGGCGGTGATATTGTAGGTACACCCTCAGTATTCATTGTTAAAGCAGGTCCTGTCTCACTTTGTTGTAAATCTTCTGTTTCTAAAGTGAAAGGGAATATTTGGGTATGATCATTAGGAATGTATCGATGATATAGAACTGTTTTGGTTGAATAATCTAGGAGGTAAGTTGTTTTTATACAAAGATCACTTCCATCAAGAAAGCTAGCCATACCTACTAACATGCTTTCCCCACTGCTATCATCACTACTATTATGTTGTATATACTGGGCATCGTAAAAAGATTCCCCTTCATCACTAATATAAACAAATTCTAATGTGAGGGAATCTAAACGAAAAACCACTTTTTTGTCACGGAATTTCTTATATTGAATAAAATATCTATTCTGTTGTGGTTCAATAATTAGGCGATAGTCTCCAATCCGCATTTCTAAAACCCTAGAAATATATTGTATGGATAGTTCACCCAAGGGAGCTAAATGAGCTTGAATAAGTGGATGTGCAATATCCACATGACGCCGACATTCACGTTCTTCTACAAAATGAGTATTTTTACAAATTAAATTTTGGTCAGTATTCTGTCCTACCCTCATTATAGCCTCAAATGAAATAGAAATTTTATGAGGGGGTAGGTTACGATTAGTCTTGATACATGAATGTATAATTTCCGTAGCAGAATACAATTTACCATTGTTTTTAAACATCGAATATTTATGAGCTGCATAGGCCATTAAAATTTTATTTTGTAGAATTTCTCTACCATTTACAAAAATAGCATTTGCTAATATTTCATCGATTATTAAATTACATTTAACTTTCATTTTCGGGTTTAATTTTAATATCAATACAATTTTGAATTATCCAGTTATAGACTAGTATACTTGAATGTTTAAGACACTCTAACTGCCGTTTAATATCGTCGCTTGATGATTGATGTCTAAGAAAATATTCAAATAAAAAATATGGATAACTTTTAGAATTAACTAGCTTAGTTAAATCTTCACAGAGTTTTATTCCATAAACTTCTGTAATTATTTTATGTATTGTTTTCAAAAGGTATTTCAAAACGGTTGAATGGAAGGAATTGAAGAGTTTGATCATATCTACCAGTTTCATCGTCCTTTAATATTGGTGGTAACTGTATTTTTTGTTTTTTGGGTGATTTTGATTGCATATGTTGATTGACAATACTATCCTTAATACGATTATATTCATTATGAAGAGAAAAAATGTTTAAAACTGCTTTCCCTAAAATTTCAATTTTAATTAATTCATCCTCTTCATTTGATAATATATGTTTTTTTTTTTTATCTTTCTTTTGGGTGATGGAACAGTTGACATTGGTACATTTTGACTTCTATTATAATAATAGTCTAATATATTATTAGTAACAGAATCCAGTAATGTATTTACAAATTTAGAGAGATCTTCTTTCATTTTTAAAACAATAAAATTACTATCCACATTTTTATCAGACCCAGAACCTAGATTACTTAATGGTTCAATCACCTCCTGAACTATGTCATCGACAAAGTCTTTACAAATTTGTTGACGTCGATTCATTGTTAAGTTTTATAAGACTAAAAAAAAAAAGAATTAATCTCCTTTTATGCCCTTCTAAAAAAAAATACTATAGAAATTTAGTTTTCTATTTACCATTCCAAATACAATTGTTTAGGACAAAATTCCAATAAAACCATGATTATATATGTTCGTTGCCATTTATTTAAATTGTTCAATTGTATTCGACCAAACTGTTGAATTTTATATTGCTTACTAAAATACAATATAACTAGGATGTGGAATGAAATCAGTCTCTATTTTTTCAAACTCCTTCTCTCATATATTAAAAATATTTCTATCAATCTTAAAGTACTATACAAAACAGTATGTTATCATTCAAATAGCTATTGATAGAGGTGCTTATCAGAGTCAGTCTCTGAAAAATCTTCAAATCAAGTAATATGAAGAAAAACACCATAACTAAGTATTTACAATCACATATAGTTGGGAGAAGAGCGGCTTCTATGAAGTTCGGAAAGACTGTTGTTGGACTTTACATCTTTAACTTCATCTGTTCACCAATCCCTGAAAATTAAAATAATGAATTTATGATTCAACAAATTTCAAATAATAAATATATTTTGATGTCCAAAACTAAAACTAAAATACAAATTACTTACCACGACCATTTCCTTCTGATAAACTTTCTGTGTCTGAATTCAATAATATCAGTGATGATGAATCTTCTTGGTTCTCTGGCGCAGGGAGAGGGTTGTACTTATCTGATTAATATTGCTGTTGTTTGATGCTTTAGGTAAGGTTGTGACGAGCTGAGATGTAAGGTTTTTGGATAATGAAGCTGTCGATTGAAGGTGAAGATCATCATCCTTCCATTTATGAGGGGATGAAGGTGAGGCAGAATTGGTAGTTTTGTTAGAGATATATGGAGAAAGATTTTGGCACCTTCCCTAGCCCTCACTCAATGATGATAACTTAGAAGATGAGAAAGAATATTTGCATTAAGCATCAAATAATAAACTTTAACTTTCCTCATCAGTATCCCTTTTGCCTACCCACCACCCACACCATCCCTCCTGTCTGCAGCAAGTACACACTCGTTTGGGTTCTACCTAAATAATAAACTTTACTTTCCTCATTATATCCTTCCTACCTACCTACCACTCACACCATCCGTACACACACTCGTAGGTTCTACATAACTTTTTTTATACTATAAAAAATAGGAAAACAATGACATTGGACACACTAAGTATACCACCCAATTTAATCCATGAAAATTCTATACGAACAAGAAAAAGAAATCTCACACATTCTTCATCACCATCCAGAGAAAATGAAGATCCATTAGAGACTGAAATTATAAGTGACCATCAAAATGCTGCAATAGAATCTGAAATTCCTTCTTTTAAAACAGAAATAAGATCATTAAAAGAAAAGAAAATAACTTCATACATAAATTATCAGATGGAAAAAATATTAATAATAACTATTTTTATTCTATTTTTAGTAAGTCTTTGGGAAAATAATTGGATTTTGGGAATAATTATTTTACTAACTATATTTTTGATTAAACCCATCCTTAGTAAAATAATAGCAGGATGGCTCATTGATATTTCAAATCGTAACGACTAAAAAAACAAAACAAAAAATACATAATTGTTTATAGGCCAAATTAAAATTAAACTGTTACACTTTTACTTTATTTACGTTTTAAGACTTTTGTTGTAATAAAAATCTCAACAAAATCTATTTACTATGTATTTCAATTCCAGGGATAAAAGATACTTACAATATATATTTTTTTTTATTAACTAAAATATAAATTACATTTCATTTTCATATAATTATTATATAATAATGATTAACACAAGAGGTATTTTCAATTATCGGCATCGACAATGGGCTTTACCTGGTGGAAACCTTAAACCCTGTCCTAAATGTTCGATCATTGATTCAGCCGATGCTGAATTAGAATTATTTCTTAGACACAGTCTCTACAATAAGCTTCAAATCGAAAATGATAGTTTTGAAAAGTTATTTAAAATTTACCCTGGCATAACATTTCATCTGAGTAATCAACCATATCTACTAAAATCCAAAAGTGATGAATCCCAATTTATAAAATATTATCTAGATCGCAAATTGGTACTAGGGGTAGGACTACAACTTCCTGAATGGGATAATGACAAGCGACTAGCAGATTATGCCAAGTATAATTTTGCAGTGCCTGTAATGAAAAGTGGTCAAATGTGGCAAATGTTGGTAGAAGATCCTGAGAGACCTATTGATTATGAACAATGGAAGTGCTGGCAAAGTAATCGGCTAATCCCCCCAAATACACATTTCTCGTTTAAATGTCTTATATGTGAAAACTTCCCCTTTGACGTTTATCCGGGCAATTTCATTGTGAGTGAATCTGTATGTTCCATCAAGTCGATAATATGGCCAGATCGTCGACGTCCTCATTTTAGCAGGAAAGAAAAAGCAGTTATTATTTATGAAGAATCTAAGATTAAAAAATGGCCTTTTCTCTCTTCCTATATAAACCAGGATATTAATCATTTAGGAAATATGGCAATCTTTACAACTGGTGAAATATTTATTAATTGTTTTTTAAATCTAGCTATACGCAAAGTAAATGCTACACTACTCCATAACAAGGTGGTTAAAATTTTGAAAGATCTTAACCATTCACTTTCTCAAGAAAATTTAACAGTTTTAATGGAATATTATCGATTAAAAAGGAGCGATGCTAACAAAAATAATCTTAAAATTTTGGAAAATTATACATCCAATCATAATAATAATAATAATAATAATAATATGAATGAAGGGAACAATGATATAAGATTAAAATTATCAGGACCACGAGTAGCTATGATTGCAATTAATCCTTTGAAAGTTAAAGCCACTGCTATTCGGTGTGGTCATATTGATGAGAGTATTACGCAAACAAAAATATTAAGCAATTCTGCAAGTATAAATACTTTAAATGAAAATAATGGTGGTAATTCATTTAATAATAGCGGGAATAATGAATGGAATAAAATTGGTCGGTTTAGTCGGAATTATTCATCTAATTCATATGCCAATATATGTCTGGTGGCATGTGGATTACAAAAATTATTGCCTAAAGATTCCAAAGCCAAAGAGCCTAAATCTATAACGGTAAGTGAGGTCGGTTTCATTGATTTACTCAATACACCTGATACTCCTCAACGATGTGGTATCATATTAGAAATGATACCTGATGTGATAATCGCCTCTACCAGCATGTGTAATTCACAACCTGATAAATTCTTATTTACATATCTCCCTCAACTAAGACAAGTGGGAAATCCTTCACAACTTGATCAGTTAGAATCTAAATATGTCTATATAATTATTCATAATAAACTGTTTAATTTCCCATTAGATTCGATCAAGAATGGTTCTGCAGCTCAACATTTTTTTCCTCATTTGCCTCTAGTTCAATGGGAATATGTTTGTTTATTTGGAGTAGACAATTTATACCGATTTGTTCAATATATTTTGAAATTAAATATCGCCTGTATAGAATTATTAGAATACAAAAAAAATCAACTGTGGATATGCACCAGTCTGCCACGTATGTCTTATAAAATTTTACCCAATGGCCAACTCTATACGTCTAAGGAAATAGACACTTTTCAAATGGAGGCTAATCCATTTTTTTATTTACCACCTCAAATGCAACCTCAGATTTTTCTCAGAAAAGAAAATAGTGATCTCAAAGAGGATTTTGAATTACTCTATATTGGTTATGACCGGGAAAAAATACCTAATATTATGGGGCCAAATGCTCGAGCGATTAGCCGTCCTAATGCTGCCCATCCCCCTCGAATTAGTAACAGTCTGCAATCGTATCGTCATTATGCTGGTATTTCTGTCAATACTCATTCTGTAGGTGAAATTCATCAAAAGACAGTTATTCATACATTATACACAACATCTCGAATGAGTAAACTTTTACCCATTCCTTGTCAAAATCCTATGGTGGCAGTAGTAAACTGGCACAATCCCGAAGACAGTATTACAGTAAAACAAGATAGTATAGACCGTGGGTTATTTTCAGGTGTTTCTTATGAAACATCAATTGTTCGATATAATTATGGATCAGGACAGAATGCACTACCAACTTTTTGTCAGACCTATTTTGATCAGCATACCCCACTTCAACGTGGTGTTCAGTTGGGAATTTTAAAAGGGGTTAATCCCAAGTGTCAAGAAGATAATAGTTTGCTTAATTTTACAAATGGAGAAATAGAATTCGTTCACATAGATGCCAATACTCTTGCTCTTATTTGGAATGGTAAAATTGGGGATTTAAAAGAGCCTATATATGACGATTCTGTTCCAGTATCCACAGGGACGAAGAATGGAAAAGGGAGTCGAAATGACTACCGAGTTACAGTAAATGATCCACACCACCCTTCCCTTGAACGGCAACAACGGTTGAAGAAATCTCAATATTCTTTAGCTTTTAAAGAACATCATCCTAATTACATTACATTTAGGTACTTTAAAATAGATAGTGTAGATTTACCAGTACTACAAAGTTGGCGTTTTTCTCTGATAACAGTGTCACCATATATACCATCTTTAGGTGATAAGTTACAAACACCCACTTCACAAAAAGGTGTAATTGGGCGATTAGTTAGTGAACAGGATATGCCTTACATTAAATTAATGAGTCAGGGTGATATGTTTTCATCAAATGTACCCATTGATGTTTTAGTTAACCCTCATTCACTTAAAAGACAAGCTCCAGATTTATATTGCAATACCTTTGATAATTTGAATTACATGGATGCAGCGTTTACTCTCACTTTTGAAAATGTTATTGAACATCTACAGTGGGGTCGAAAAACTTGTACTGGAATCCTTATGAATCCCTATACGGGTGAACCATATTTAAATAGAGATAATGAGCCAGTTTTAGCTAGTTTATATGAAGGTTCTTATATGTGTGTTACCAATCACCGCGCAAATGCTACGATGCACACTTCACGAGCAGATGAAGTTGTATTTTCTGAACTGACCGGAGCACCAGTTCGAGGACGATGTGGTGGTCTTTCCACAGGACCCATGGAACTTGTATCATTCCGTAGTATAGGAGCTGCTCGAATTCATACAGAATTGACTCAAATACGCTCAGACATGAAACACATTGAATTGGAAACTATTCAAAATAATGAAACAGAAACAGAAAAAAATGAAAATGAAAGTGGAGTTATCTGTGGATCAAAATACCTTCAACGTTATCATGACGATTTAATGTTAGCAAATATTAACTTAGCATACAAATGTACATCCATGGTAAATATTGAAGAAATTTAAAAAAAAAATATATTGTTATTGTTAAATATGCTTGTTTAATAATATACATTCACCTAAGCCTTATTATTTATTAAACTGACTCTTTGCCACAGGGAAATAATTGTTGTGACACTAGTAAACTAGCTCTCTATAACTGCAGTGATTGGAAATCACCTCAGCCATAAAAAAAACTGGCTCTTTGCCACAAGGAAAAATAACTGCAGTGACTGGAAATCACCTCAGCCATAAAAAAAACTGGCTCTTTGCCACAAGGAAAAATAACTGTAGTGACTGGAAATCATCTCAGCTATAAAAACTGGCTCTTTGCCACAAGGAAAAATAACTGCAGTGACTGGAAATCATCTCAGCTATAAAAAACTGGCTCTTTGCCTCAAGGACATAACCTGTGTTAGAATTGGAGTAAGTGAAGAATGTGTGTTATGCAATCGGTAAATAACTTTATTCTTCCTTCTTCTTCTTCTTCTTCTTCTTCCTCTTTTGCACTGGGGAAGCCGGCAGAGTGACTGACCAGAGAGACAGAATCATACGTTGCTGATAGAAACAGTCCTGTAAAACAGATAATAAGGCGTAAGTAAGGTTAATATTTTGTGTCTCTTATATAGAAATTACCACTTGATTTGTGTTATCTTACTTAATGTGTCTAAGAATCTTGTCATAACTATTGACTTTAAATAAACTTTCAATTGGAGTATGTGTGTATATATGGATGACTGATCTTACCTGCAGCTGATTGTTGGTTCTGATGTGCAACAATGAGGTTATTATTAGCAGACATCTGGATGTAATCGGCAGTGTCCCCCTTGACCTTGACCTTGATCTTCTCGGGACCGACCATTGTGTCAGCCTCAACTCTCGTGGAAACTAGTAGACACAAGACTATTATCTTGAATACTTCCCCTTCCATACTCTTCTGTACATATACAAAACCCAGCACGAGATGCTGTCAGAGTAGCAGGCGCCGGCCCTGTCAAACGTGTATGAGCAGTATATTCTTATTATTCTACTGTAGATAATTAATTCTCTCAAATAGCTGGTTCTGTAGCTGTATGAGAATGAGTTTTCTTGTAGGATGTTGGTTATACTGCTGTGGTTTTGAACACTGTGGTGGCGACGACGGCGACACGCGCCATCTTATATACAGCGAGGTTACCTCAGCCAGACTCCAGGGCGTCCGGTTGTGAAGAACACTTTCCACTATCTTTTTGGTCGAGTTTTATATTAAACTAAGCTTAGGTTGACTTATTCAGCTTGTCTTATCAGCCATAATATTTATTATTTTTTTTAGATCAGGTGACCCAGAGTACATCATCAACATTAAGAAAGAAGTACCCCCTAATAAACTTCGGTCACACTTACTTCACACTACCATCCATGTTCACTGGTCCAGATCCTAAAAATCGTGTATATTATTACTCTTGTTAACTACTGATTTTAAATCTTCCACAACTCTTAGATTTTCAGGACCTTCAGTGAGTTTGAGTATATCAATCTCTTTATACAGTCTATTTCAGCATCACTACAAAAATTATACAATTACAGAATGCAAACTATAACTAATCCTCTGAGATGATAATATACCTTTATCTTATAAGATAAAACTATAAATTATATCCTTTTCCCCAATTTGAATTATATCATAATGAGTTGGGGATTACAGATTACTTTTCTCCCTGAACACCAATTATTCATCTACTAACTAGGATATAATTCAAAATTTAAAATAATATACAAACTATATTATAATGTTATTGATGAAAAGATTTTTATCACATCAGTTGCTAAAAGAAGATAATTAAATTTTATTTTCACCACACATATATATATTTAAGGAATCTGATATAGATTTATGTCAATTATACTTTTGTATAAGAGGAGGCAGGAAGTTCCAAGGCAATCATAATAGTCATGGTATCATCCAAAAAAAAACAACAACAAAAAATTGTCAAGAAAAAATGTATCCATAATGAGAAATTCTTCAGAGAAATAATTACAGACAAAGTGAAGAAAATAGTGGACATGCTTATTAATGTCCATGGTAAAGGAGATAAAATGATTTATAACCTCTTCAATTTAGATAGGTATTGGGAAAAAGTATCCATGGTTCCTTTAACCCAAAATACTTATGTAAACGCCTGTTTGTCTTACTTGAGAGATCCAGTGCACACATATGACGCTCTCATCAGAATGAATGTTTTATCTCATAATGAAAAAGGTGATTACATGTTTGGTCATCCAGTAATATTACATGATAATCATCTTGCTGGACGACAGCTTCTAATTAAACGTTCTCATGTGGATGTGATTATTGGGACTGTGACAACTGAACAAGGATTGCTAAATGGTATCTATAATACTGGGCCGATTACTTGCCAATCAGTCACATGTAGCTTCCGTGAATATCTGATAGCTAAAAAATTTTATAATAAATTTGTACAAAATTGTATTTAATAAATCAAATTATAAAAACTGAAATGTATTTTTGTTATGAAGGTATCCATCTCTTTATACAAAGTAGCTACATTCCAACATTCGGTTTCAGTATTACTCAAATTTTATCATTTTCCCCAGTTTGAAATATTTTCATAAACAGTTGAAGATTTTAGGTCCCAAAAAAAAAAATAATACATTCGCTATTATTCTAAGAAAAAAAATGCTTTATAATCATTTCTAAATAAATGGATCCATATTTTTGGCTGTGTTTGGCACAAGCCAGCCATTGTTCGTAAATTTCATATTCTCTTGTTCAGCTGACACAGTGTTGCATCTGCTCTAGGCAACCAGCTAGCTATGTCGCAACCTTATTATTTAGAACGGGAACTTTAGTTTAGGTGGACATCACCATGAATTTAATGAATAGTTCAGATTGGAGAATTATCAATTACCACAATACCATCATTACAGCATTAGGCGATTTTTTTTTTTAAGTAAAACGAAAGATATAATTAGTTAAACCTATTTCATTTGTTGTTTTATAAATCAAAGAGATATATATTTTTAATTTCATTTTTAATAACTCCTTTACTCTAAATTATTTCAGATTAAGAAAAATATACTTTAGTTACGTGACTAATTAAATTGCGACATATTGGACAGTTACTAAGTTGTAAAAGACACAATTCACAGACACAAAAATGTTGACAGGGTAAAATGAGAACACAACGTTCTTTATCTTGGCAGATATTACAGCGTGTATTAATTAAATTCTTATCATGTTGACAATCGGATGAAACTGTGAGTTGTTGACGTCCTAAATTCTTTATAGTAAAGCTCAATATCTGATCACATTTGGGATCAGATATACAATAAGTAGTTGTATTAGGCTCATTATAAGTCCTGGTTAATGTTACTGTGTCATTATTCATTGAGGTTAAACATATATTTCCAACTTCATCTTTTTCGTTTTGATTATTTTCTTCTATGATTTTAATCCTTTTAAATTTTCTTTGGTTATAATATAAATATCTTGTTATAAAAGCTATAGCTTGATCATATGATTTAAATGATCGTCCATAGAGTATTACTACATCTTTAAATACTCTTTTAATAATATCGCGTTTGTAACTTTTAGATAAAGTTACTAAAATATCTAATTTGTTCATCATTTGCATAATTATATCATTAGAAAATATTTTGGGGGGATATTTAGTGATTGTAGATGAACGTATATTTTTAATAAAATCAGGCCCTTTCATGATCAATATATAATAACATTGTGTTGACCAACGCCCATGTTCTATCCATGGATCATGACCTTCTTTCCAATTTCGAAAATGCATATTGCAATAGAAACAGATTACTTCATCTCCACGAGGTGGTTTTTTATAAAAAAAACCCAGCTTGGGCTAACTCTTTTGGGCTGGGATGTTTTATTGAAAGTGGCCACGAGTCTTTGAAACTAGACAAGCGAACTCTAACCTCACTATATTTTTCATGATGTGGAGTATTATGCGAGAGTATCCCCTTGGGTAATTTGTTTTTTTGATCTAATTCAAATTCCAAATCTTTATTATACTTAATATACTTGGGTTCTATGAGATAAGATGAAAATTCAATAGGAATATTACCTACTGGTTCGCCCTTCAAAAATGGACATTTAGGGCTTATTCTCCTATGAAATTCACTAAGTTTAATAGTGTTGTTATTTAAAATGAGTATTATATCTTCATTGAAATAATCGTCATCATTTAAAATATCATCCCAAGAATTTACATAGACATAACAAAATGCACAAGCGCATTCTATTCCTTTTTTCAGATAGAAGAAGCCATTAGTTACCAACTCTTTGGGCTTTGGGTTACTTACAGGCCAATTAATAAATGTTTCTAATCGCTCTTGCTCGTATTTTAAATCATTGTCTATACACAGCATCTTTTATACTGATTATTCCTTGTGTCTTTTCTTCTATATATCAACATAAAATATTTTTTTTTTTACTGAATAGTTAAAATAGCTTTTATTTCATCACTAGTAGTTAAAAAATGTATTTTTAATTTGGTTGATTCTTTATTTTTTCTTAGTAAACCTACCTCCACATATGAATTTATATTAAATATATTTATTGGCAGAGGTTTATAATTATTATTATTATTATTATTATTATTATTATTATTATTATCATTATTATCTATTACATATATATTTGCTTGATTTACATTAGCTTCACTAAATAATTTTTGAACTAAAATACTCACACAAGCCATAATATTTTTCATATCTTGATTAAAAGGTGAGGAATATGATGATGGGGGAAAAATATAAAAAAATTTATTGCTTATATCAATTAAATCTGGAATAGTTTGCCCAGATATATACTGCATATTAATATTTTTTTTATATACTATTAATGAAAATTGGTTCAACTAGAACCATACACACAAATCCACATTCACATTACAAAGTAATATATATGACACAGCATAAAGTATTCTGTGATAACATATGCTATTGACCTCAGAAACATTGACAGAGTTTATCATGTTATGAATTCAACAAAAATCATCTTAAATAATCATATAATTATTTATGCAACCTTTATTCCCATTTTCTTAAGAACAGAAATTAATTTCTCCTGGTTTCTAAAGATTTCCTGATAAAGTGACACTCTATGTTTAAGAACTTTGTTTTCTTGGATCAGATTATTCATATCCAGCACAAGTTTTTCTGTGGTCAACGTATTGGCAAGTAATTGATGAATCCTGTTGGTGGGTCAAGATTAAAATACGGGACCCTTTACTTGCAAGAAGAATTTCCTTCATTGTTGTTATGGGTTGATTTTCTTCACTTGGGTCTTGGGGACAAGGACGCTTTTGGGAAGTTGAAACAGTCTTTACTCCAATCTCGTTTCCTTGGGAAATTCTGGTACGTCCATAGGTTCTGAGTCTGGCGGGTCTGGTACTACTTCCAGCATTTTCTTGACCTATTGCTCCATTTGAATTTACTCCAATGTCGCTTCCTTGGGAAATACTGATAGGTCCATGTGTTCTGAGTCTGGCGGGTCTTACACTTCTACTGGCATTTTCTGCACTGAGTTCATGGGAAGTTGTTGCAACAACAGTCTGACCTACTGTGGAAGATGATGGAGTTGCCGCTCCAGTTGAATTTACTCCAATGTTGCTTCTTTTAGATAATTGCTGTTGTGTTCTGGGTCCTGCTAATTTCGGAGGCAATGGGTCCACTCTAACTCTAGCAGCGAAAGTAGATGTTCTGCCTAAGTCTAAACAAACCGAACCATCAGTTATTCTGTTATAGCCACTGCCTCGGACACGTACTAAAGACCTTATTAGCAATTTCATGTCAAATTCATATGGTGCAACCATTATGAAAAACACTGTGCGCTCTCTTATTATATATGATCAATTGTTATCCACTTCCCTAGAAAGAAACTTCCAACAGACAAAGGGTGGTTGTAGACCAGTTGATGGATAGGTTGGTTGGGTGGTTGTAGACCAGTTGATGGATAGGTTGGTTGGGTGGCTGTTGACCAGTTGATGGACAGGTTGGTTGGGTGGTGGTTGAGCAGTTGATGGACAGGTTACTACCGTGAAAGAAAAAAAAAATATTTGAAAAAGAATAAGACACATACACACATACATTAGTATATTAAATATCTCTGTAGCTGAGAGAGCCATCTATAATAACCTTTCGATATGATGCGGAGCCTGGCCAGAAGGTGTGGACCTCTTAGCAGGAGTTGAATAAGACTAACTGCAGTGTTTCCGTCGCCACCTACCATAACTCGCTTATCTTTTGCCCTTCTAGCCCCCCCCCCATCATCCCCCAACTCAGCATTGTTGTATATTGCAGTTGTGACTCAATAATTAGAGAGTCGCTTAGTTGAATGCCGCCATACCATCTTTAAAACTACACTGGCTATAACCTCATTATTATTTTATTATTTATTATTTATTATCATTATTATTATTTTTTCTCAAAAGTATCAGACACCTGATGAAATCAAAAACAATTAAAATATACCTTGTCATTTGAAATCTCGGTTAATTACAAGGTTAGTAATGCCTGTGTGAAAATTGGCCATAACACCAAAGATCCTCATCGAGTTGGTTTGGCTTATTACACACTGGAGAATGGTGGCAAATCTTTACAAACTCACACTTACTATGAACTTGAACCCCTTTTCCAATCTCTGATGTCTCTTATTTTTTTTATTTTTTTTTGAGGGGGGGGGGAGGTATTTACAAAATTCCTTTCTCTAATGAGTTGACTGCTTACCATCGACATCCTCTTATTTATTTTCAACTATTCCTCCCCTTATAGTGTTTATATGTCTATCCTTTAGATTCTTTTTCTCTGTTAATGCCTCGACTTGTCGCCTGCCTTGAGTCTTATCTTTTGTCCTTTGTTTTGCGTCTTTTAAGTTCGTTTTATCTCTTTTTTGTGTGGTTGTTTTCTCAACAGTTTCAGGCGAAGAAACTTTCTGAGAAGCGATTGCTTTTAAAATGCTGTCATCACCCAATACACTTTTGTACTTAACTTTTAGGTTTTTAAGGAACCACGATTTTTCTGCTTCCATATTAGCCTCGTGTAATAACGCAATCGATTTTAAATTCTTCTTTTCGTTATCGATAGACACTATTTGATTATTATCCTCATAGTTGCTTATAGAATACGTACCATTTATCAGTGTTAATTTACTAATATTGTATAGAATTGGGAAAACGGGTGCTATTTCTATAGCTTCATTTATCATCGGTATGTTCAATATTTCAGATAGCATATCTTTGTGGTTATACATTTCTCTTGAAAAATAAAGGTTTAATTGAATGGAACGCCGAAGAATATTATCGTTTATTACCGTGACAAGATTCTTATAGAACTGGGCGCAGAATATAAATTTGAAGATATGATTTGAAAGTGAAATAAATAATTGCATCATTTCAGATTTCGCCATTTCATTCTTGCAAAACATTTTTCTCATTGAGAGTTTTTCGAATGCTGATCTTAAATACTTATTGTTGCATGTCCCGGCCAAGTAAGCATCGAGCTGAGTAGTGACAGCTTGGATGATTAATGTGAATTTATTCATTTGAGTTTCTTCATATTCTATGGGGTCCACCGAAGTCTCATCATGGTTAATCATCGACAAATGCATTCTTGTCTCACTTAATTCTGAAAGCATTTGTTTGTTGGAATCCTGGAGACTAGCATTTGTCTGTTGAATGGTCAACAGGTTAGAAGTTATTGTTTCATTTTCTTCTTGTAAGGTCTTAACATGTAAATCATTTTGTTGTTGTAAAGCCAGTATTTCATGAATATTATCAGAAGGGGACTTACGAATCACGTTCAAGATAATGTAATAAAAGCGTTGTACATTATTTGCATTCAAATCTTGCCTTATTTCCTTCTGGAATAATGTATATAGAATAGTAACGAATGCATAAACTTTTATAACTTCCTCATTCGTTCCTTTATGATCTTTTTCCAGGTCAACAATTCGTTTGGTTATATTTTCTTTAACTAAAACTATTGATGCCACCGCGTCTATTAACAATTTAGCAACATAATTAGGTTCGTCTAATTGACGTTTTAAATGATCATTTTCATTTACATAAGGTATTATTTGACGTTCGTGTTCATATACTGTTTCATCGATAATATTAGTTTTAAATTTTTCTAATATTTGATTAAATAAATTTCTTTCTTCCTCGTTAGTAAAAATATTAAGAATATTATTATTTTGGCGTAGATCATTATTATTAATATAATTTAAACGGGAAATCCTATCTCTAATGTCCTTTTCACGTTCTTCATGAATGTAGTTATCACGTTCGGTATTTAACTGATGAATGAACTTATTTATTATTGCTTCAATTTGTGATTTTCCTGTTGCTTTCGATTCATTATCATCATTTAAAGGAAATATGCTTGAAAAACAATTAATTATATCGCTATTCGATAATGTAGGTTTTGTATAAAGTTGCTCTAATGTTTCAATATTATATTTATTTGCTTCATTTATATTCTTTACTAATGTATTATATTCATCATACTTTATTTTTTTAGAATTTTCACAATCTAGTAGTTTTTGTTGGCATTCTTGAACATAATTGTTTTGGGATACTAATAAATTATTATATTCTTTTTGGTCTGATTGTTTATCATAGTTGCATTTTTGTAAGGCTTGTTGGCATTCCAGAAATTGTATATTCTGGATCCTTATATCGTTTTCACATGCAGCTAATTTTAGTTGGTATTCCTTAAGAGACATTAAATTTGTATTTATTTTCCTATTTAATTCTTCTTGTTGTTGACGACTTATACTAGTATTATTTGAATTTATTAAATCAGTTAGTTTTTCTTTTTCATCAGCTAAGTCTTTTATTTGTTTGTCTTTGTCTTCGGAGATATGTTGAAATTGTCTATCTTTCTCATCTAACATAATTGCATATTCTGTTTCATACTGTTTCTTTTCATTATCGTATTGGATTCTAAGCTTCATTTGATTATCTTGAAGAGTTGAATTTTCCTTCTTTAAATTCTCTATTTCATTTTCTTGGTCTCCTAATTTCTCTGTAAGCTGCACAATAGTAAGTTCTAAATCTCTCACATTTGTATTTAAATCTGTTATTGTGGCATCTTGATTTCCACATTTAATTTCTAATTCACTTTTTTCATTCTCACATTCATTACATTTTTTATTCAAAAGAGCTATTGTTTGTTTTTGTTGATTCTGACTCTTAAGAGGATATGTTTCGGTTATTAATTTAATATATCGATCAGAGATAGTAAACAAATGAAGCATTTTATTCAATAATAGAATTATTCTTTTATCATCATCATTCACAACAACAAAATTGTTAATAAGAGTTTTTATGAATATACGTTCTCTCAAACCCGAGGAACCATTGCCTGGGAATGTTATAGTATTCAAGATTATTTTAACAATTTCACTCATTTTTTTTTAATTATTGATTTAATATAATTCTACGATCAGGTGACAATTACCTGATTCTCATAGAAATTGTAGGGGACGATGATGGATTGAGAGAATTAATTGGAGGAGGAGGAGGAGATGGTGGGTGTGTTGAGTAAGTAGGAGGAGATAGTGGTTTCGGAAAAGGAACTTTTTTGGATGCTCCATTCCCTTATACTCCTTCTCAACATAGAAATTTGTTTCTCCTGTTCTTTAAACATTTCATACAAAACTGACAAATTTTGTTGAATAATATGGTTTTCATGTTTCAGCTTATTAATATTCAGCAATAGTTGCTGTTGTGTTCTGGGTCCTGCTAATTTCGGAGGCAATGGGTCCACTGGAACTGTAGCAGCGAAAGTGGATGTTCTGCCTGAGACACGTACTAAAGACCTTGACAATTGCATGTCATCAAATTCATATGGTGCAACCATTATGAAAAACAGTATGTGCTCTCTTATTTTATATGATCAATTGTTATCCACTTCCCTAGAAAGAAACTTCCAACAGAAAAAGAGGTGGTTGTAGACCAGTTGATGGACAGATTGGTTGGGTGGTTGTAGATCAGTTGACAGACAAGTTGGTTGATTGGCTTGACTAGTTTGTGGAATGGTTGTTTGCTTCTTCAGTTCCGCCAGAGATTGAGTAGTACTGCTTGTTTGTTCACTTTCACTGTCTAGAAAGTTATATCAAGAGGTAGTATGTAGTGTAGCGTGCTTGGATTGCGACTACCACTAATTAATCCATAAACTGTGTTCTGCTGCAGGCTACCTTAGTGACACTTTTATACTACCTTAAAGACAAAAAAAAATAGAAATATCTATTTTGAAAGGATACACACACACACATTGGTATAACTAAACTACAACTTTTCCTCATCTGAGATTATATCTGGGGAGTGGAATAATATTTCGTCAATAATAATTATAAGGTATTTATTATAGGAATAATAAGATTTGAAATTCATATATTTCCAGCCGGGTTGATAGATAGGATACATTATGTTATGTAAATGGTCTAAAATCATCCTTATTACTGTAGGTGTGGACATATTTTTGTATCCAACACAACTTTCTTGACAATGATGTTTTCTAATTTCTTAGAAGAGTCTTGGGTATGAAGTATTTTCAATATGGTCTCCCTCAGCACCTTCAGCCACCAGCACATCTCATATCATTATCACACATCTAAAACATTCTTTACTATGATATAATTGCTTTAATAGTATATTTTATCTCAGCTCTACAAATTGGACATGTGGATATGTTTGTTGCACATTTGAAACAAGTGCATATGTGATTACAAGGTAAAAACATTAACTCACTCTCATTCTCCATACAAATCTTACACTCAATCACTCTGTGTCTAATTGTACCTTCTGACTTTAGGGAGAGTGGCAACTTGATCAGTTATTCTAACCAAATAATGGTTGTGGGTTAGAATCACCAGACATTGGTGGGCTTGGGACAACATCAACTTCAGTCAATGTCAATTCATCAACTATTGTAGATTCTAATTCAGTTCCATCAGACATTGGTTGGCTTGGGACAACATCAACTTCAGCCAATGCCAATTCATCTACTATAGGCTGTATTAAAGTTGTAGATGATTCTACTTGTTGGTTTTGGTCAGAAGCCAACTCAGTTCCATCAGACATTGGTTGGCTTGGGACAACATCAACTTCAGCCAATGCCAATTCCATTAAAGTTGTAGATGATTCTACTTGTTGGTTTTGGTCAGAAGCCAACTCAGTTCCATCAGACATTGGTTGGCTTGGGACAACATCAACTTCAGCCAATGCCAATTCCATTAAAGTTGTAGATGATTCTACTTGTTGGTTTTGGTCAGAAGCCAACTCAGTTCCATCAGACATTGGTTGGCTTGGGACAACATCAACTTCAGTCATTGCCAATTCCATTAAAGTTGTAGATGATTCTACTTGTTGGTTTGTGTCAGAAGCCAACTCATTTCTATCAGACATGGCTGGGCTTGGGACAACATCAACTTCAGCCAATGCCAATTTATTTACTAGACATTTTCTAACTTCGTCTTCCATGTACTGTAAGACTGCTTCAATAAATGACGCAATGTCAAAGAAAGGTAACCCCTTCTCTTTGAGTTGATTATGATACGTTGTCATCACATAATCTTCCTGGAAACCCATTGAAATAAGGTGCTTAGTTATGTCTAGTTCCTTAATAAGTTTGTGTTGATCTTCATTGATATGGGTTATTGAAGGGTTTGTCTCATAAGGTGGCCTTTCCCCTTGAACCTGAAAAAAAATAAAGTTAATGTTACAAATGGCTTTTATAAAGATTACAATAATAATAGTCAACCTTCATTTCAAGTTACTTAGCTGACATACCTGATCAATGAATTCTTTTCCTTTCATCAAGAAGAGGAAGGTACACTCTGGGTACCAGCGAGCATGTTCATCCCAAGGTATATCATCAGTTTCCCAGTTTCGAAGTCCAGTCCCACAATGATAACAGCGCACATGATCACTTAAACCACAATAGAAGAATCCAGCTTCTGACAATTCAGTTGGTTTCTGTGTTACACGTTCAGGCCAATTGTTAAAGCTTGCTAGGCGACTTTCAAGTGTTAAGTAGTCTTTTCGCTTGGCAATGGTATGCAGGTGAACTCCATTGTCTGTCATAGGACTTAGACCACAGACATCTATTCCTTGTCTATAGGTCGAATTTTTACTATTTCTCAGTGGAACGGAATAACCCTCGAATTTTTCATTAAATATCAGTGGAAAATTTCCCACTGGTTGGTTTCGAATAAATTGACAATGGGGAAAGTGATACTGATGTTCGCCTCTGGGAGTGTCTCCTCTTTCCCAGGAACCAAGAATGCCTCGACAAAAGACACAAGCAACGTGGTCCTGTGTTCGAAGGTAGTAAAAGCCATCACGAGCCAAATCAGATGGTTCTAACCATTCAAGTGGCCAATCTATGTAGGTATCCAAACGTTCCTTTTCAAACTGTAAACTGTCATATGAATCAAACTTCTTAGAAATAGATCTTTTCACGTTCTGATTAAATGTGCATTCTGGTTTCTCTTTCTTATGTAAAGCAATGATTCTATTTTCATCTTTGTTTACGTTCGTGGCATCAATTTGAAAATGGCACATTGAACATTCTAAAAGATTTGCTTTATGAGTATAATAGAAACCCGCCTTTGCAAGTACATGACTGTTTACACTGAAGTTACAGTCCTTAAAAGTCTCCAAACGATTTTTTTCTTCTCTCATTGCTATGAAAACAAAATGTGAGTGTTGTATTAGACTGACTAGTTAGTGACTGAGAGAGGCATCTCTTTCTCTCTCTCTCTTTATATAATACACAATCTCCCTCCCCCCTCCTCCCCCTCCTCCTCCTCCTCCTCCTCTTCCTGTTGACTCATAGACTTAAAATTGGGACTATAGAGTTTATCAGCTGAAATCCTTTACCAGATCCTAGTAAAAAGCTGAAATAATGGTAAGAAAAATATAGGGAACTAAGTGGAAATTCTGTGATAAAAATAGAAATTTTAATTGTGGAAATTTTACTACATTTTTTACACTCAACCTGGGCGCCCCCCCCCCCAAAAAAAAAAAAATAAAAAAAAATTCACGTCCCAGATAAAAAAAATACTACTACCTAACTACGTACTTATTTTTATTGATGAACACTTTATATATCATGTGTAAATCAATACAAATTCCAGTCTAAAAGATGTCATCCCTACCACAGGTGTTACTAGAAAACATATTTTAATTAATTGTCCCTAGTCCACTTCTCGACAGTAATGAAGACGGTAATTTGTCTCTATAGACTTCGAGTTGGTTGTCTTCCCAATGCCTTCAGCTGTATAATAAAGTTAATAGTAACTAACCACCTAATTCTTCTTCTTCATCATCTTCAAAATTGTCGGTCAAATTTTTTTCAAAAAGAAACCTGCTCCATATTGTTGGAAATTGGGGCCTAATATCTTCCACAGCAATATGTTTTTTTTCTACTTTTTCATTTAGCCACTGTAGAAAACTTGTCCCCATTTCCTGAAAGTAATGATAATTATTTATTAGTGTTATAAATCCCTTATTTTTCAACCTAATTTTTCAAATAATTAATTTCTTAAGAGAGTCTTTTTATGAAAACAAAGTAGGTAGGTGCTTTACCCATCATACTCACCTTACATCTTTGTAAAATATAAATCGAGAACTTGAGTCATTTCTGAATTTCATTTAGTCGTAATTGAGTTAAGTGAATATTATTCTCTAAACTCCAATTTTGCTTGTTTTTTTTCTTGGATAAAAAACAATAAACTGCTTTTTCCCTCAAGGCTCTAAGTATTACATACCATCTTGTTTTTACTTTTATCATTCCAATTGTTTCTTCATTCTCATTTAAAAAATAAAAAACTTCACCTTCTTTGTAAAGATCACTTCGCACCTGTAAAAATAATTTAATAATATAGTTTCATAAAAGAAATTGTATTGAAAAATGTGACAATATAAATTGACACTTCCTTGTACAATAGACTTTTTGTTTGCCTACCTTATTCTGGTGTTTCACTACATCTTTAGCTTCAATTATTGAATAGGCAGGAGATGTAAAGCCTAATGCCGTAAACAGGTTGAGTGTGTAGTGTGGAGGTAATGCAAGAAGGCTAGTCTCTTCATATTCGTTGTACAATGGAGTAAAACAGATAACGTTGAGTTGATGCTTATCCAAGTGACTGAGGTTAACAATATGTTGGTTGTCAGGTTGAAGAAGCTCACACACAGCTGTACATTTAGTATAGTGTAAGATACTATATACCAAATGTCGATTCATAATATCCATATTATTCAATGTATCCCACAGTGATCTGGCCACAACTTTAGCAACAACATAACGTTCTCCATCATACCGCTCAATGTCTTCCCTTTCTCCAATTAACATATGAACACTTTTACTCCCAGTAATTAAAAAAAATTTACCATTAATGTATCTGCCACTGAAAGGAGCTGATTCACCATTCACTTTAGTCATACAAACTACTTTAGAAGTAGTAGTACTGAGATCTTCTAAGCAATATTGTTTCCATAGATCATTTGTTTCCGGTTGTTTATCATCCTCATCACCAATACCACCAGTAAATTTTTTATTGGCAAAGATCACTAAATCAAACTGTCCCTTAAACTCCAAGAGTGTTACACCACGAGGAACATTTTTTCGAACTTCAGGATCATTGTTGTAGATTGTGTCATCAGGGCCATAGCAGTTGACCTTTATATCATGAAGAATAGCAGGGTCGTCTTCAGGGGATAGGATTCCATGTGGGACATTTGCACTTATTCTTTTTATCTTCTTTTTTTCTTTCAATGTTTTTAAAAGATTTTCATACCTACAAACAAAAGAAAAAAAAAATAAGAAGTAATAATTTATTGGGGTATGGATATTATAAAAATATATATATGATATATATTATTAACATATTATAATAATGATACTTGCAATTCCGAAGACTTTAAACTGTTTTCAGCATAGCAAATCATCTTCTGAAATGATGCTCCAAATGTATCTGGAAGTTTTTCTTTCATCTTGTTTTGGTATATGTTATCAAGGGTCATCATTAACATATTTATAGAAAGTGGTGAATCCATAGTTGTTGTATATGTCAACAATTAAATAATATTAAATAGTTATCACTATCATGCTGCATCAGACCACTTAACACTGAGGTAATAATACTGGGCATAACGCTTTTATATACTTGAAGGCGATTTAACTCACCCCTCCCCCTCCTCCTCTTCCTCCTCCTCCTCATCCTCCTACTCCTCAAGTCAGAATTGAAAAGATAGATATAAAAGAATTCAACTGTCAGTTACAACCCTAGTCCTGTGCTGTATCTAGTGAGTCCACTTTGATAATATTATAATATAATAAGATAATATAATTATATTGACTTAGTTTGGGTAAGGTAGGGTCTTGTTTGGTCTTACTCTAATTATTAGTCCTGCATCACCTTATACTATCTTAGATAAAAATGTTGATTGATCAGTTTGTTGATTGATCAGTTAAGTTACATATGCCTTAACATATTTATTTTTTTTTTTTTTTACATTCACAGATTTGAAATAGATCACCATTATGACTGATATTAACGAGACAACAGCAAATTTTGAAAATGATAAGACTCTGAGTGAACCCAACCCTACAGGCAAAGCAATGAACCCCAACGAAATATGGGAAGCTGAATCTGTAAAGACTGAACCCAACCCTACAGGCAAAGCAATGAACCCCAACGAAATATGGGAAGCTGAATCTGTAAAGACTGAACTCAACCCTACTAACCCCAATGAAATATGGGAAATTGAATCTGTAAAGATTATGTTAATAAAACTTGAAGAAATACTACTAAAGTGGGGAATAAAATATGAATTATTCATGAGACAAAACAATGGAGTCAAGCTTGAAAATACCTATCAAGTGATTTTGATGTCGAAGGCCTCATCACAGGAAAAAATTGAAATAGACCATATTAAAGTAGTATTTCAAGATGATGGATTGATTTTGTTTAATGGGTGTGATAACAACTTAAGTTACCACCTGAAAAAACACAAATATGTTGTGTGTGAGTATACCCTCATCCAATTAACTATCCGTAGTTTTTTTAAATATGAAGAAAAATTACCCACTACTTTGTACATACGAATTTTTAAAGATGAATGGGCATCCAGCCCAGCGTGGGATAACTCCAAACCCACCTTCACGTATCTAGACAGTCTTCACAATACCGACATATGACAACTTGTACTGACACTCACCGGAACTAGTGCCAGCCATACTGACATTATCATCTTACTTTTTAATTATACTACATCTGTTCCCATTCTGGGCTCACTTTTTATTTAGTGAAAAATTACAGTGAAATTAAAAGGTGCCCCATTCCCCTACCTATGTACACTAGAATAATAAAGGCAAAATTAAAAAAAAAACAAAGCAATATATTTTATAATTCATACACACTTTTATTTAGTGAAAATTACAGTGGAATTAAAAATGAAATGAGGCAGCCTTCAACTGTTCGAAAGTTTTTTTTTTTTTTAAATCAGCAATCTCCTGCCAGAGGTTTGTATTCTTCTTCTTCAGGTCGGTGATGTACCCACGTTAGTCACTGTGCGGAAGTTTTGAATAACATTGGCTCTTTGGTCCCATCATAAATTAATATGACTTCCAAGTGGTTGCACATATCAATTCCTCAAAAGAAAGGCGGGTTGTTTCAGCCTTCCAACTCTTTAATTTCATTTTTTAAATCATCAATCTCCTGCTTGAGGTCGGTGTAGTTCTGCTTCAGGTAAGTGATTATTTTTAATAACTCTTGCTCTATCATCTTCAATAGTGTGTTGTTCTGATTGATGTCGGTGTTGTTCTGCTTGATGTTGGTGATTATTTTGCTGATTAATTGTAACAACTCTTGGTCTGTCTTCAAAAGTATTGTCTCATTCTGCTTGATGATGTCGATATTATTCTGCTTGAGGTTGGTGTTGTTCAGCTTGATGTCGTGGATTATTTGTAACAACTCTTTCTCTATATTCAATATTAGTGTCTCCTCTTCCTCTTCCCAGCATAGTTTCAAGTTTTTTTTCAGCGTATCTTTCTCCATCCTGGGGTTCATCTGAGGAGAGAGCATCTCGGACAACTTTTTCTTTGGAAGAGCAGCGAAGCTGGCCATCAGTGGATGTAATATAAGAGTGAGAGTGGTCGGCGGCAACGAATATTTATATATATGGCTCAACTGACACAGTACTGCTCCGGGCAACCAGCTATTACATTACTAGGTGGACTTCGCCGCCATGAGTTTGATCACAAGGTTTTCAACACTTTATCTAAAATATCACTTTTAAAAATGTTGACTTCAACCTTCAACGGTCCAAATTTTTTTTATTAAATCAGTATTCTTCTGCTTGAGGTTGGTGGTGTTCATCGTTTTTTCTAATCAATATTCTTTGGATTGAGGTGTATTGATGTTCTCTCTGTGACATCAATAAGCATTGTTTCAATTTTTTTTTCAGCGCAGCTTCTTTACCTTAACTTGTGGGCGACAGAAAGTTAATGAAATTGGGGAGTATGACTGCTACGGGATGCCCACTCATGGATGCGATCCCACTATTGCTCGACACCGGTGCTTTTGGCTGCTGGGTTGAAGAAGTTACGTAAAAAAGTGAATTTGAATTAAAAATTGCCCAAATACTAGAAAAAGGTTGGGGGCCTGGGAGCCTTTTGGAAAAATTTGGGTTGGGGTAGGATAATAAAATAAATTAATTTGTGGAAATAATATAATATATTCAGTATCTCATTCTTTTACCTTTTTTTACCCCAATTATTTATTTAGAGTGACTAACAACTACTATTTTCTGATTGAACTGTCCATTCATGCTTATTTTGTAAAAGTATTTTCTTGGGGAAATAAGCTACCACAATGCAGCCAACAACATTCAGAAACCGGTTTCAAGGTTCTGTTATACAGGCATTCCTCATTTTTTTCTCCAGTCTGTGTGATTTTATCCATGATGGCTTCTATCTTCCATTTAGTGTCTGTCACTTCGACATCTCTTTTTGGGAAGTTGCGGAGCTGTGTAGTAGCAAATAACAAAGACATTAATATATTCTCTACCGAATAAATTTTAACAGAGCATAGGAATTCACAGATTAAAAAAAAAAAAACTTTTAATCACAAAAAAATAAATAACGTATAACTGAAATTAATCCTCTTATTAGTAAAGTTAATTACAAATACATACTTGTGCCTGTTGTTGTTTCCTGACCGAAGACACGTTCCTCCACATTCTCCTGCTTCTCCCATTCCTCCCCTGACTTGGTGTCATCATCTCCATCTGAAGACCATGGCCATTTGATTTTTCTAGAATCAAGCTTCCTTAGTGCCTTTTCTTTCTTCTTCATCTTTCTCTTTATGGCCTTATTTAGTACCAAGCCCTTTAGTTTGTCAATCAACCGGTCACTTTCGAATGTGTCTGAGGACGACGATAAGGACGACGATGAGGACGACGATAAAGACGATAATGAGGAAGAAGATGAAGAAGATGACCTTGCTTTTACCGTTGATTCAACCAAACAAGACATTTGCTCAAGTAAGACAGATGCAGCTTGACCTCTTTCAGCTTGTTCTTTTGTTTCCCCAGAAGAGTTAGTAGTTATCTCGAAGCCCTTCATCAGTTCGGAAACAAACTGTAGTATAATGAATAAAAAATCAATCTCTAAATGTTAATTTACCTGAAAGAGACAAATAATTACAAGTCAATCGTTTTACACTATACTCTCTTTATATGTTTCCAAATGGCTTAGGAAGTGGTATATTCTGACTTGTTCCTTCAGCTTCGGCTGTACCTGATCATTGCACACATAAGTAGTTAATATAGGCACTATAACAATAAGAAATACGAGTGTGTGGTTTTTTTTATGATTTGATTCATAAACTGAACTGGTAAGGAATTGATTATTGAAGCTTGTTGTTATGTAATTCTTGATGGACTAGATGACTGCATATGGATCAATAGTTAAACTGTAATGACGCCCGCCACTACCCTACTGAATGATAAACTGCTTAATTTCAGTAGACTGTACACCTGACACTGGAGCTGGAGAGAGAGCAAGGGTTTTTGACTCTTAAATAGGCAGAAATTCTCCTTTTATACCACTATCCCATCCCCCTCCCTCCACCATAGGTTGCTGAATCAATACAAGTTATTTTCATTAATATTTTCTATATTTTTATTAATATAGGCCGATTACTAAATTCTAATTCAGATTATTTTGTTAGATCATAAACACATAATTTAATGGATAAGTAGTATATAATCAAAGGCTGAATGTTTTCTTAAAATCTTTCTATTCTCTTTCCCTCTTTTTTTGGAGTTGAGTTAATTTGCCTACTCCCCGACCTACTACTCCTTTTTTTAATTTTTTTATTATTATCCCCCCCCCCCAAAAAAAAAGGCCTTTTTATCATCCTTCTTTTCGTCTAGCATTATTACATCCTCTTCTATTTCCTTTTCAACCTCCTTCTTTTCTTCTAGCACTATTGAACTAGTGTCATTTATTGGTTTAATATCCTCATTCTTTACCTTCAACTGATGAACTGGTGTCATTTATTGGATTAATATCAACTTCCTCTTCCAATTGCTTTCCATCTGTTCCTCTCCTATTCATGAACTGTTTTCCTCTTTGATTCTTTTTCAGAGTCAATATTTCATTTTTTCGTCTGTCTTGGGTATTTAATTTTGATCGTTGTTTGGCATCTTTTTGTTTTGTCCCCGAATCTGTTGTTTTATATGTTTTTGATGTTTTTGTTGTTTCCTGTGATGAAACTTTCTGAGAGGAAATTGTTTTTAAAATGATTTCATCGCCGATTACATTTAAATACTTCTTTATTATTTGTGTTTCAATAAACCATTTCTTTTCTTGTTCAATATCATCACTGTTCAATAATGTAAGTAATTTTAAATTGTTATCCTTGTTATCAATAGACACTATTTGGTTTTTGTAAATTTCATCGTCGTTAATGTTAATTTTTTCTCCAATCAATGTTAAACCCTTAATATTATATATAATGGGAAAAACAGAAGGGGTTTTAATAGCTTTCTTTATATTTTGGGAGTTTAATAAAGCTGTTTTCAGAGTATCGATGTCATATAGGTTTTGTGAAAAATATAGGTTTAATTGAATAGAAGGCATAAGAATTTTATCGTTTATTACCGTAACAAGATTTTTATAGAACTGGGCGCAGAATATAAATTTAGAAATATGATTCGAAAGAGAATAGAATAATTGTTTCATTTCATTTTTGGCAACACTATTCCTACAAAATATTTCTTTTACTTTAATCTGATCGAATGCTAATAACAAATATTTTTTTCGGCACTTCTCTGATAGGTAAGCATCGAGTTCATTAATAATAGTTCTGATAATAGAAGTGAACTTTTCTACTAGAGTTTCATCAGTCAGAAGAAACGTCAATTGTATTAATCATCGACAAATGTATTTTCGATTCTTTTAATTCAGAAGCCATGACTAACATTTTAGAATTCATTTCTTTATTTGTTTGTTTTAATATCGAATTTTCTGATTCCTGCATTTGTTGAATGGCTAATATTTTAGAAGTATCACCATATGATTTGTGAATCACTTGCAAGATAATTACATAAAAGTGTTTTATATTTCGTATGCTAAAATCTTTTTTAAGTTCGTTCTGATAAATTGTATATATAATTGTAATAAAAGTATATACCTTTATAACTTCATAATTTGTTTCTTTTGTATATTTGTATAAATCCGCCAGTTGTTCTATTATCTTTTCTTTAACTAAATCCATAGATACAAGTTCATCTACTAACATTTTAGCCAAATAATTTGGTTCTTGTAACTGACGCTTTAAAACAACATTTAAATCAACATAAGGCATTAATTCTTTTTTGTGTTTTTCTACTATTTCATCAGTAATATTAGTTTTGAAACTATTTAGTATATGATTAAATAACCCTCTTTCTTCCTCGTTAGTAAATAATATATTTGTTATATTTTCCGGTTGTAGATCATTATTATTATAATTACTATTGTTAATAATGTCATTTAACTTAGCCATTCTATTTGTGTGTTCTTGTTGAATATAATTCTTGTGTTCTGTATTAAAATGATCAATAATCTTTATTATTATTTCTTCAATTAGTTTATTTTTTTCACTTGAATAACTATTATTTATAAACAATATATTTGAAAAACATTCAGTTATATCATCATTTGATAATATAGATTTTTTAAAAAAATTATTAAATAATGTATTATTAAAATTATTTATTGTGTTTATATTCGCCAATAATTCATTATATTTATTTAGCATTTGGTCCTGAAGTTGTTTATAAGTTTCTTCTGCTTGTTGATGTTTCTCAAGTTCTTTTGTTTTGAGTGATAATAACTCCTTATATTGCCGTTGATGGGCTTGTTTTTGTTCCTCAAGTTGTTTCATATAGGTTTTTTCTAGTTCATGTTTTTCGTAGTTACATTTCTCAAGTTCATTTTTGTAAGTTTCTTCTAGTTGATGTTTTTCATTAATATGTCTATAACTTTGAGTTAATTCTTCATTTATTCTATTTCTTTCTTGTTTTTGTTCAGATAATTGTGTGGTACATAGTTGTAGGTTTTTATTGAGTTCAACGTTTTTAGATTTTATTTCAGTATTATTTGAATTAATTAGAATATTTAACTGTTTAATTTGATAATCTAATTCCGTTATTTGTTTGTCTTTTTCAGTTAGTTGTTTATCTTTTTCTATATTTCTATTATCTAATTCTTTTATTTGTTTGTCTTTTTCCTCAATTTTATCTTCACATTCATTTAATTGATCTAAATTAAATATTTGGGTTTTCAATTCTTCTTCATATTTATTGTTTTCAATTTCTAAATTGTTTATTATATTTTTTTGTTTTTCTATTTCAGTTGTAAACTTGTCAACTTGTTTATTTAAATCGAGTATTTTGCGTTCTTTTTCTGCTATCACAGTCTCTAGGAATTTTTTTTCCATATTACACTCATCATATTGTTTATTTAATAAAGCTATGGTTTCCTTTTGTTGATATTGACTTTTAATAAGAGGATATGTTTTAGTTATTAATTTTATGTATCGATCAGATAGATCGAATAAATGAAACAATTTATTTAGTAATATGATTGTTCTTGTTTCATCATCATCTTTAGCAGAAACATTGTTTAAATAAGTTTTTATATTTATACGTTCTCTTAAACCTGAGGTCCCATCCTCAGGGAAATGTACCATACTCAAGATTGTTTTAACAATTTCACTCATTTTTTATGGGGTGAGAAAAAATACCTATTTTGAAGTCCAATGTTAATTTTATCTTATTGAAATGAAATGAAACGCACATTATTTTGAATAGGACATTCAATGTTGATTTTTCAGCATTCAAAATAATTATTTCTTGCATTGAATACAGGATACCATAATTTTACATTCTCTCGAATATTACGTTTCTGGACTCATAATCGGAAACCATATCAGGGATGAGTCCTGATCTTCCTCCTGTTTCATGTTCTTCTTCCGAGATTTCCACATAGATATTAAATTTAATGTTAGCAAAGGTTTCTGAGGAATTAATGTTCTTAGCCACCATTTTACATTCCACCTCATTATTACCATCTTGAAGTTCAAGTTTCATTACCACAAATGGTGGTAATGAATTTTCTTTAATTGGAAAATCATACTTAGAGAATCCCTGAATAAATATATCTTGACTTGCCGCATGCGTACATGATATCCACAATTTGTCCATGTCGAATTTTTTTTCTTTTATTATGTGATTTGGTCCGTACTGCATTTATATGGTTTTGTAATTTAACATCTTGTAATTCACTTTGATCTGTATAAACATTAGGTTTCAAATCATTAATATTCCAAGGAAATATTAAAATAATTGGATTTTTGGTATAATATCCCTTGTCGTAATCAGAATTTTGCCATACATAATTTGTGTTATTTGAGACAATATTATTATCTAAATATCTGTGGATTTTATTGTAATTTAAAAGGAAGCTATTAAAAGGCTTAATGATTGTATTCTCACTTTCGATTCTATTCTTAGGATTATACGAAATTGGTGGTTTAGGAATAATTACGAGACCTTTATAGGTATTTATATCTCTGATAAACGGGGAGAATAATGATTCCAACTTTGAGATGATTATATTAGATTCTTCAGAGGACTCTGTTGTTGTTGTTGAACTGATGGTGGATGGTAATGTTGTTTCTTGAAGTACTTCAGAGGACGTTGTTGTTGTTGTTGTTGGACTGATGGTGGTTTGTAATGTTTCAGATAATTTTGTTATTGTTGGACTGATGGTGGATTGTAATGTTGTTTCATGAATCGGATCATGTCTGATAGCCTTACTGACATTGATACGTTTTCCGCGTAAATAAATAATTATTATAACGACTATAATTAGGATTATAGCAACTAAAATTCTTATTAACCCCATTGCTACTTTTTTCTTTTTTTCCTATTGTTTTTTAGTCATAATAAATTCATAAAAAAAATTATTTTAACAGAATATCAAACATATGCTGGTTTGAACCCCCAAAAGCATTGATTAACGGTTATACTTATAATTTTTGAACAATAAGTTTTACAATTAGACCAGCAGGTATTGTTATTATAAACAAAGCTATGAACAATAAACTAAACTATATCATCTGATAATATTAAACTATACTTATATACATTTGTTTCTTTAAAAAAATAGAGGTTTAATAATAATGGAAAATTGTTTTTTATTAGCTTTTAATTATATACAAACTTTTTCTGAATCGAATGGATATGTCCATAAACGATATATCCTATACGAAGCCTCTGCTTCAGTAGTAAATATGGCTAATGGTTATTGTTATGTAGATAAATCGGTCTTTCATTTCCCCTTCAAATGCATTAATAGGTATCTAGATATAAATACAAAAACGAACAAAGATGAAATAACAGATGAAGAATTAAACCAAAATCAAGAAGAATTAAATAACTTAAGCGAATGTCTAGAAACTCTGGTGTCAGAATATGATATTAAATATGTCTGGGTCTATGGAAATAATCAAATCTTATTCCAATTACCTGTTTTACAAAATCTGGCAGTCTTCGATATCCGAAATAAGAACATCCACACATTTAGAGACAAAATAACAATAAATAAATCTTTTAATGAATATCGAAATGTATTATATCGTCGGGGTAATATTTATACATTTCCACCAGTTTTACATAGTATTACAAATCTTTGTCATTTACTCGCCCAAAATTTGATTAATGGATACCAGGATTCCACAAAGAGTATTACCTTCTATACCACAAATAAAAACAGCAATAATGATCTACAGTGTAATTTTCATTTAGAAGGTGAGAGTAGTTCAACTTGTGCTTGTCTGTTGAATGAAATAAACCGCCTTACTCTTATGTTCATATCGGCTAGTCAAGAGCTATATACGACAGAATATAAAGATTACATTAATAGTAATCACAGGGATAAGGAACGAATGTGCCAATATATGGCTGAACGTGAAGTCGAATACAAACTGCAAGCGCTGTTGCTCAGTATGGTTTGGCCCGAGAAAATACATTGGCAATGTAGGAGAAACATAAATGGAATGGATGTAGGCGTAACAATTCTAAACTCTCTTGTTAAAAATAAATATAACTGGATTCAATGGGAGGTTAGGAATTTTAACAAACACGTAATGAAGCAAACAAGGGTGAATCATCAAGATTCATATATCATAGCAAATATTCTGATCTTTTTAGGGTATGAAGAAACACATAATATATGTAAACTACCATAACAACAATCCTAAAACATTTCATGTTAAGAAGATAATAAAACTAAATTATTTTCAAATGCATGACTTATGGAAAGAACCTGGGACATTGTTTAGCTTAACAATATGAAAGATGCAAGAATAAGGATTTTTTTTTTTTCAATGGTCACAAAGGGTTGACATGTTTCATTCCATATTAATTCCACTGTAATTTTCATTAAATAAAAGTGTGCATGTTTTTATTTGTTTAAATTTTGCCTTGGTAATTATTATTCAGTGTATTATTCAGTGTATAGGTTATCGAAAGGGCAGGACTGTATGGGACATATGTTGTTTTCGTTGTGTTTGTGAATTGCCTAGATAAGCTAGATAGTAATAAGTACCACATAAAAGTCCCGGTTCTGACTAATAGCTGGTTGCCGGAAGCACTGTGTTAGCTGAGCCACATATATAAATATCCGTGGCCACTCTCACTACATCCACTAACGGACGGCCATCCAGCCAGCCCACCACACACGCTTTGCTGCCCTTCCAAGAAAAAGTTGTACGAAGATGCTTTCCCAGATTAACCCTAGGCAGAGACAAGCTGAGTTGATTAAAAAACTGAAAAGAATGGAAACACACTTGAAGAAGAAAAAGAAAGAGTTGATTTACCTCAAGAATGAGAATAAGATGTTAACACAGAAGAATGTTGTTATCTACCAGAAGTTTCCACCAACCAACAAGAGAGTAAACTAGAAAATAGAATATATAAGGGAGGAAGAAAAAGAAAGAGTTGATTTACCTCAAGAACGAGAATAAGATGTTAACACAGAAGAATGAATTTTCCACCAACCAACAAGAGAGTGAACTAGTACCTCAAGAACGAGCGTAAGAAGATGCCACCAACCAACAAGAGAGTGAACTAGAAAATAGAATATCCACTATTATTAAAGTGTTTATAATAATAATAATAATAATAATAATAATAATAATAATAATAATAATAATAATAATAATAATAATAATAATAATAATAATAATAATAATAATAATAATTTTTATTTGGGGGAACATTGTTGAAAAAACAGAGAATGTGCAGTGACTCAATGTCTAACATATTCAGGGATTTGGGTACCGAGTGATGTCTGGGGCCAGAATTGGATATTGTCCTAATAGCAGCTTTGTGTTGAGTAATTAGAGGACGTAAGTGATTTAGAGTCCCAAGCACAAATACCATAGTAGAGATATGGATAGATAAGGGAGTAATAGAGAGTCACCATGCCTAAAGCCACTATTACGCAAAGCGTTTCGGGCAGGAAAAACATTAATGACTACAGCTTAAAACTAATGGGTAAAAAGAATATAGAAAGTTTTGTCAATGTTAAGGGGAACAGGCGTTACTCTCGCTTTTTTTAGAATATCTGGAAAGGTTTGGAGTTCAAGTGACTTGGGCTAAAGATCTAATAGGCTTTAGGTACAGAGACTGGGGATTGTCAGTACTGGAAGATGAAATATCATTAGCAAGGGATGAACCAATGGAAGAGAAGAACCTATTGAACTCAATAGTAGAATCAGAGGCTGAAAGCTGAGTGTGTGTGTGTGTGTGTGTGTGCCAGATTTAACCTTGTTTGTGTTAATATGCTATAAAATTTGTGTGAAGATGCTCTGGGAAAATGAAGGAAATCAACCATTCCAATAAATATATTTTTCTAACTACATACATAAATACAACATAAAATTGTGTAGTGAGTACAATAGGGCATGCTACTACTAACCTTAAATATGGCACGAGCCAAGTTTAATTAATAAAGCTTAGGTAGGGGAAAATCAACAGAGGTGGTCACAGCAATAATAACAATTGAGTTGGCCCACCCACATCGGGTGGCCCTGGATGAATTATTAAATAATTAATCATCAGTAGGGGGTTATTTCTTGATATATATTTAGTAAAAATGTAAGATCCTCAATGAAAGCATTATCTAATTGAGACTTACTAATAGACTCTTGGTAGAAGATAGCATCTGCTATGTCTTCATGCCTGCAAAAATAGGCTGCCGAGTGCAAATGATGAGGATAATTTGAAGAATAATGACGTGCTAAATGTAAGTGTTGATTATACCTTTTACTGGGTATCAGGTAAAAAGGACAATTTCGACATTGACAAGCATTACCCAACAGCCCTACATTTGGTCGGTATTTCTTATACACTTCTTCAAAAGTATCATTTGTTACCTGAACTCCTCGTCCAGAAGCCTCTATTAGGATTTGTGACCTTGTCATGGGGCGCACAATTTCTCTGTGTGTTGATAAATATTCCTGCAACCACAAATCCTTTTTATGTTGAACAATTATATTTTCAAACTCCTTGTAAATATTGAGACAATTCTCCTGGTGAACCCGCTGAGTCACTAAAGCTTGGACGTTATCACTAACATTTGAAGTTAGCCGTTCACGAGAGTCTCTATACTGTAGGGCATGTGCAGTATAAATAAACACGTTGTGTTCATTAAACATATTGTCAATAACGTCTTCCTTTAGACCAACTTCTTTAGCAAAAATTCGCAATGAAAACCAAGATATATCTCCAGCCAGAAAAACATCCCGTAGCTTCTCTACCTTTTTCATATCCACAGCTATGGGGATCTGTTTTAACTTTTCCTTAATATTTTGCATGTCCTCGTCTTTAAAATGTTTTCTGGCTGTCTTCTCAACCTCTTCTAAGGTATAAAAATCCTTAAGGGTTAGGTTTTCTGATGTCGCAATGTAGTTCTTCACCCATTCTTCTTTAAGCTTTTCATCAACAAGTGTTTTGGCAAAGAAATCAGTGAAGGGTGTGGAATTCTTTTCCTGTTTCTTATATTTAGAAAGGCAACGACCAATGTATTCTAAGAGAATCATCCTCACAACTTTGATAACAACTTTATCCTCTAGAGGAGTCTCATCACTTCGTTGATGTAAGTAAAGTATAAACATAGGTTTAATTAGTGACTCACATTTTATGGGTTTTTCCCCCAAATTTGTTTCAAAACTCTCTGTCATGAGTGCTTGGGCCGTGTCATTGATAAGTACTTGCCAATATTTCTTAAAACTTGGTCGGTGGAGATACCCCGATGTTGCTGTTGCTTCTATGTGTGCAATACGCAATCGCACAAACTCGGGCCTAGGCTGAGTTGGGTTTTCAAACAGAATCCTCATCCAGGTCACTCCTAAAGCTGCCATGTGAATGTCAAAATCAATAATGTATGGATTTTTTGTGATTGCATAAGTCGCACACATTGCGTAGAGTCTTGTACCCATTAATGGGGCCATAATTTGGGAAGCATCTTGAGAAAAGATCGGGATTATGGCATTAAAGTTATTATCAGATACGAACTCCACTACTTTGCTCTTTTCTATGGCAACCTGGCTCATGATAGTATATGGCCATTTCAGTATACTTCTAACACTATATGACCATGGATTGATTGTTACAGAGTTACTATGTGGAGTATATACGGGAATGCCAGAGATCGTAAACAGTTTTAAAAACTCATATTTATTATTACTATTCAACATCGTGGGGAAATCTCGATCTTGCAAGTCAGATATAGTGGAGGTCATTGTTACTTGACAATAATCATCTGGATCATTTTTAATGCGCATTATCAACTTTTTTTGTTCTTCATAAATCTCCATGAACATTTTACAATCATTTCTATAATCTTCATCTGAATGACCTTTCATCTGAAGACATTTAGTTTCATATTTTCCACCTCTTACTGTTGTACTCAGAATAGTTTCAGCCAGATCTTTTTCATTTTGGAATTTTTCAGTGGTTAATATT
The DNA here is from genome assembly GCF_040958095.1 of Procambarus clarkii. NCBI lineage: Eukaryota > Metazoa > Arthropoda > Malacostraca > Decapoda > Cambaridae > Procambarus > Procambarus clarkii. The sequence continues at coordinate 143,572 of NW_027189168.1, forward strand.
ACTCTTATTTTATTAAGCAAGGATCTTAACTCTAATTCATATTTTTTAAATTCTTTTTGTTCTAACCGATCTCGAATAGATCTACTACTGAGTTCCTCACTAGCTTGAATTGATTTCAAAATTCTTTCCATTAAAGGTAATACATCTGAAGGAACTGGTTCTTTCTTATTATTAATTTGAATAATAACCGAATTCCATTGTCGAAATACTTCATTCAACTCAAATAATGATATACGACGAAACTGGGGTGAAATGTGACATCCATTATTACCATATATTAATCTAAGTTGTTTCACTTGTTCTTGTTCACAGGGAAAATATACCCACTCATTCAGGTAGAATTTGTCCTTGGCTATACCCCCTGGCAGTAAGAAACCTTTCACTGACAACTTCAGGATCGGTGAAGTTCCATCAGATATGTATCCACCAATTTTCTTCATCTCTTCCTCTAATTCATCCGACGTTTTCGCCCAGAAAAGTGAAGGCATATTGGTACTACCATTGTGCAAACGCGACCTTATATCCTGACTATACTGAACGGGAAAGTCACATCCCACACCTAACACAAAAACCTCACAAATCTTATTCTCAACCTCATTCATTTTGTCAATAACATGACTTGGCTGAATCAATGTTGTATTATGATGGCCGTCAGTAATAAGAAACACTTTGATATACCTCTCCTTACATTGGTAAACCTCATGTACAATAGTTTGTAGGGCACCAGTCAAATCTGTTTGACCATTAGCAAAATCACTATTTATTAGGTTTGTTTCTGATCGTTTTAATTCAACTTTACTGCCAAACACGAACAGATTCGTTCTCCCTACCAAATGAGGTGCCACATATTCGTTCCACCCTGTCATTACACCATTCCAGTAAATGAACATGGATCCTGACACATCTGCCATGAGAATATTGTAGGTACTTGCTTGATGAGACACATTATTCTTTGGATCCGCTCCCATTAATAATAAATCTGGTACTTTAGCTGGCATCTGGAACACTATGTGAGTCTTCTCTTCACCTTCGACATTCTTCTCTTTAATAATACAGTTCCATTTCCAATATCCCAAAATCATTCGTCTCTTGTTCATCATCTTCCTCTATTATAACCATTTCAGGCGGGAGGGGGGGCAACATTAACTGCTGTGTAGATTGTTCTAAAAAAAAAAAAAAAAAAAAATATATATTAAAATAAGAAAAAAAAGGTATATTGTAAAAAATGTATATAAACATCTATATATTCGTATTATTACCTACCATCCATTGTTTCCTCTTCTAAACTAGATTTGGGGTTCGTTTCAGCTTTCTCCAAGTAATTTCCCATTATGTCAGTTTGTCTTTAAGGAGAGGATGCGGAGGGCATCCTGACTGCTAATAAACTGAAGGCTCAGATGATATTCAACTCCTTTTATATAATCATACAACATGCACTTCACTTCTGTTTCATTGTCACTGATGTATCCAAGATGGACTGTATAGTAGGCATAATGTATTGTAAGATTTTTCTAAGGTACCTGATGTTTGAACACATATGATGTTTAAATATTTTTTTTTATGAAGAAGGTTTGAATCTTTTTCTTATTGGATTATCATCATTGTCTTCAACATTTTCCATTAATTCTTCATCATGTTCTTTTAAATTAAAGAATTGATTGGCATCGTATTCTGCCTGAACCTTACCCCGATTATTAATAAATTCTATTATACCACACATAATTAAACTTATTCCAGTTTGAACCAAGGCATGTATTATTATTGTACTAGAAGAAGTTGGTTGATAGTGTTTCATATCTTTCATGTCTAATGAAAGAAGCATTAATAATTTGTCAACATGTTCATTCTTGTTATTTTCAATGCGTTGTAAACTAATTATAATCTGCTTAAAAATCAGGTTTATTGACGATAAATACTGAGGATATTTCTGGCGAGCAATGTCTTTAATTTGTTCAGAAACATTTTTAAATAATTGAAAGAAGTCTTTAACATAAGAGTGATCTGATAATATATTTTGTACCAAAGTTATCATATTTATAATATTTTTCAATTCTTCATCGTCCATATCCTCTAGATTTTGATTACCAAATTCATAAATAAATTTAGACATTTCATCATCATTGTTTTTAGGAGAACATTTTTGTTGAATGTATATTTTCAATAGATATCGTCGTAATTCTTTATTATTCTTTTTCACTTTATAATCAAATACATGACTATATAAACTACCTCTATCTTTTTGGGGGAAATGTGGTCTAGGAGATGGCAAATCTGTTAGTTCTGGTTGTTTTTGTTGTTCTAGTTTTGATTCTGGTTCCATTTTAGGTTTAGGTCTTGGTTCAAGTTCAAGTATGGGTTCAGGTTCAAGTATGGGTTCGGGTTCAAGTTCAAGTATGGGTTCAGGTTCAAGTTCAAGTATGGGTTCAGGTTCAAGTATGGGTTCGGGTTCGGGTTGTAAAGAAATTTGTGAAAATAAAGGTAATGACGATATTGAATCTGAAGATAGTATTCTTGAGTAATCATCAGATGATGTAGGTAAATATAAATTACTATTAATAATAGATTCCATTTTTATTTACTAAGGTAATAAATGTACATTATATATTTCATCAAATCCCAAAAATATCATAATATTTTGAATGAAATTAGAATCTCGATGGTTGATTGATTTTTCCGTCTTAATAAGCTTAGAAAATTGACTAGTTTGCCATTTAATTAATTTATATTTATCTATATTTTTCCTTGGATAATCAATTAGTTTTACTGACACATAAATCCCATTTTCATTTCTATAACAGTCCCAATGAAATTTTTCGGGATAAATCATACTGAGTAGTAGCGTTTGTAGTTTGAATTCAACCTCACGTCCAGCCATGAATTGACAGAAGCGTTCATTGTGATTTGGATTGCATTTAATATATTCTTTGTATTCGGTTAAATATAGATCTTGACTGGCGGATAAAAACATGAGAATGAGGCGATTTATTTCATTTAATAAACATGCACACGTTGAATTGCTCTTGGTGGCTTTGAAATGTAAAGAACAATGTAAATGTCTACAATCTGGGTTCTTTTTACCATCTGCATAAAAATTAATAGTCTTCAAAGAATCTTGATATCCTCTAATTAGATTTTGGGAGAGCATTTGACAAAGATTAGTTATACTATGTGAAGGTGGTGGAAAATTATTACGTTTATTATAAACTTGTATAGGTCTTGGTATGGAATACTCATCTAATTTAATTTCTTCTCCAAATTTATAGATAGTTGAACTCCTTATATTAAAGACAGTAAGATACTGCAATACTGGTAATTTAAAAAGGATTTGATTAATTCCATAAACCCAAGCATATTTTACATTAAACTTGGTTACTAACAATTCTAGGCACTTATTCAAATCATCATCGTCATCATCACTAATCATTTCATCTTCATCTGCCTTTAAATGTAGAGATGTATAAATATTTTTAAGAGGGAAATGAAAAGCTGATTTATCTACATTACAAAAACCATTAGACATATTTACTACTAAAACAGAAGCTTCATAAAGAATATGATTTTTATAAAGACGGGGATTATAGTAACTATCATTTGGTTCATAAGATGTTTTTTGAATGTAGTTGAAAGCTAACAATAAACAATTATTGTCCATTTTTTATATATATATATTATAAATGTTAGAAGATTGCATGTTATATATAGTATAATATATATTTAATTATTTATTTCCTTTTTTTTTATTTATATATAAACGATTCGATTATTATTATTATTATTATCATTATTATTATTATTAATAATATTATTCTTAATATTATTAACTGCAGCATTAGTCGTAGCAGTATCGATAGTAATAGTTGTACCAATATTATCAATAGGGTTATTTGTAATTGTATTAGTAAGTATATTATTATTATTATTATTAGATATTGATAGAGAATTATTATTTATGGTTGGTGAAGCTTCTTTAGATGCCAATGGGTAAGTGTGATCTTCCAAATTAGAGATTGTATTTACATTCATATGACGATAACGGTGTCGTAGGGCCATTCGTGCATTGCTACCCCAGTGAATACTTTCATCATTTGTAAGCAATTGGTTAACTTCACCAACGCCACCCTCACCACTAAATTCTTCATCTTCTTCATTTCCACCTTCCATTATTATTTCACCTAGATTAATATAACTTTTTAAAAATTCCTTAACGTTTGAATGTCCTAAAATTTCACTAATAATTTTAAAAGGTAAAATATGATTCTTACCTAATTGTCTTGAAAGACTGTTAAAAGTACGTGTAGCAAAATCAGCTCGGAGTGAATGGAGACCTGCCCCTTTTAAATCTTCTTGAACACTATATTCTTCATTAGGAGATAATTTCTGATTTCTTTCTTTAGCAACTTTCCAAAGATAACTTTTAAAAACTTTATGTGTACTCTGGTAACTAGAATCAAAAATAGGTTTATCCAAATGATCAGCTATATTTGTCCCAGGATATTTCAGTAGAGTTAATCGTAACATCTTCTTATTTGCATAGGGAATGAGGTATTGAATAAAAAAAGTGGAAGCCCCTCCTTTTAATAAGGGAATGTTGCGATCCTTACTGTGTTTACTGTATACTACTGGCAAAACAACAGTCTGAGTGGCTGGGTAATATGCATCTACAACATTACGATAAGTTACATTGTTGGCTTCTTTGGCTCGAAGACCTGTATGGTATATAAGTAAAATTTTGTAAGCATGTTCAGACTGAGAAAAATTCCATATTCTAGCAACCGTCTGAGCGATCAAACGGCTATCTAAAATAGGCTTATTGTTACGGCGTAAATTAACAGATGTACGAGGAAGACGCATTTCTTGTCCAAGAATGGGACCTACGATGTACTTGTTTAGTGTTCGAACGTTGGTTAGACGCGTCATATATTTTAAATTGGCATCCCGGTTTAAATATACATTATATATATTTATCAAATCTGGTGTAACCGGTGCCTCCCGACCGACTTGCTGAAGCTTAAAACGGCCAAATTTTTCAAACGTACACTTGTAATTCTTCAAACTAGATGGGTTAAGTAATAAACGTTTTTTGCGCCTTTGTAGTGTGGATATAGGAGGAGAAGATTGTTGTTTATTGGTTTCTTCATCTTCAATTTCGACATATGTTATAATTTCTCGTTGCGTACGTGGATTAAAAATAGGACGATTGAATTCCTGTTTTATACATTCCAAATCACTTTGGTTTAGGTATTTACTAAATATTTGATCAATAACATGTTCATCCATTTTTTTATATATTTACCAAAAATTTTATATTAGAGGGGGTAAGTATATGTGTATTAGAGGAATAGTAATGAATAGGAATATATATGTGCTGAAGCACAATATAATACTTGTATAATTTACATAAGTTAAGCTTACAGGCACAGAAAACATTTCACCCATATATTTTGTATAATTATTTGTTATAATTTCTTTCATTTGAGCAATTTTATCTAAACAAGAAAGACTAGGATTATTATTATTATTATTATTATTATTATTATTATTATTGTTAATATTACTAATTTTGTTATTAATGTTCCCTGCAGTTATCTCATGTTGAAAATTCTGAATTTGTCGTATATCTTTGCTTATATTATCATAAATAAACTTTTCTAAATCAGGAATAATATAGAGATAATATACAGATACAATTTGTTGAAGTTTTTCTTTACGCAAATCAATACTAAACATGCTATTTAATGATATACCGACTAAACTAAAAATTAAACTATAATTTTGTGATGGTAATAAAATAGATAAAAATATAGAGGCTATATTAAATATATTCATAATTTTAGAACATAACGAATATAATCGAGATATTGAACAAAAATTTTCATAATTTTTATAAATTTTATCAATTTCATCAATATATTGTTCAATTATTAAATTATCTAATTCTAAAAGTATGTTATTTTCATGTTGTAAGCCGTTATTACTATTCATTGTAATTATTTTTTGTATTATTTAAAAAATATAATGTTGGATATATCTAATACAAAAATTTACTATTGTTTACAATGTTCAGGATTTTTCTGTTGGATTCTTAATATTCCCATCGAGTATAAATATTGTCCCAAGTGTTTTTCAACAGCCACAATTAATGTCTACATTAAAGATGCCAAGTTCTTATTGGATGCGTCAATTACTAATGAAATTTGCGAGCGAGGAAATACTAATAAAGAATTCAAACTTCATGAATGTACTAAACACTCAGATTATACCTCATTTATGGAAAAAAGTTCCCAATCTGGAAGAAGAATGTTTTCTCTTATTCTCATCCCCCCCTGTAGCACCTGAGGGTAGATTAAAATTTCAACAGAATGCGGTAACACAACCAAATTTATCCTCATTACAAACAATATCTGTAATCTATTTAAATAAAAGTGATACAAATATGTTGAGTATCACCAGTAACGGTATTTTAAAAATAAATGTTTCTCAGGAAATTGGAGAAATTTTATTAGTAGCTATACTATTTATTAAATCAATTGGAAAAACATATGTTATTATATCAGTCGAAGATAATAGTATTAGTGTAGTATGTATTTTAAAAAATCATATTAAAAGAGGAAAATTTTTTAATCAACAACTTTCCCAATTTCGTAAAAGCTATATCTATACCAACTTTTCAGTATACAGCCACTTGGAAATATTTAAACAATTATTGAGAGGAACCAATACCCTTTAAAACCTGTGGATTATTACATCGACATATGGCACAAAATAACTTGTCAAAGTTATCCATCTGGTAACAAGAAATACATATACCATGCCCACAATGTAACATGATAAGATCTTTATCGCTATTTTCATTTAAACAAATTGGACAAGTAAAGCGGACATATTTGGAATATATGGCTAAAGCTTCTGGAAGATTTTGCTGTTGGAGATAACAGTCTTCCTGGTCTTCATTTTTTATAGTGATGTGATCATAATTCCATAAAATATATACATCAGCTTCAACCAAGTTTTTATTATCAACATAACAATTATTGATGTTAGATAATTCATGAAATTTACTGTACATTTGTAATGATGATCTTTTTTTATCCTTATTACGTTTTTTTCTTTTTCGTTTTCGTTTTCGTTTAAGATAATGTCTATTTCTTTTGGGATCTTGTAAATAAAGTAAATAAATATTTTCTCTTTTAGTTATCATTTTTTATTAATTTTATACGTCCTGTGAGTGCGAGATGATGGAGAAGTTTTAGTGGATTTTTTAAATGGTGTGTCTGTAAACGATATGTCATTAGTGTATATATGTTACTTTTTAAATACTCAAGAGGTCGGCGACACATTTTGGTTTTTTGGGGAATAGTTAAAGAAGTAGTTGACTCTTCCACAGAAAAAACATATGCTATTTCAGGAAATTCTGATAATGTACAACATATATTATTCTTTGGGGGGGAAGTAGGATGGTAGATGAGTTGGCCTTGTTCTACGAAAAAATGATAATTTTGAGGCATAATATGAACAAAAACATTTTCACGTTCATTTTTAGTATTTTTATTAAGTTGTTTATATACAGCCATAGAGTATGGTATGAGTGGTAAAGATTCTTTTTCTATTGTCTTTCTTTTATTGTTTAGTATCAAATTTTTACTAACTTCAATCTGATTTGGTGAAAAATATATAAATAAATAAAACCAAATAATAATACTAAGAATAGTAAGAATAACGAAAAATAAAATATCATAATACATACACATTTTTTGTATAATTAAATATTTAGTCTAGTGACTATTCTTCGCGATGGTAAATCTGGAGAGGTAAGACTTTTTAAAAATAATTGATAAAATATATTATCATTATCATTAGCATTACATGATGATATATCTGATAATACCATTTGAGCTTCTCGTGGAGTTAACTGTAATCCCTCTTTTTTTTCTCCATTCTCTCTCTCATGTGTAGGACAATTGTTTTTATTCATAGCACATCTCACACTCTCTATATCCCATTGCACTGTACTAGGTGGACTAATAATACGGACGTGTTCCAACGAAGTTTGAATCATAGTTGTAGATAAATGTTTAATACCCTCCTTTATTTTCAATTCATTATCTTGGAAAAGTTTTTCAAATATTTTAGTTATATTTTCATCATGTTTTGTAATTTTAAAAAACTTCTTTGGATTCCCTAATATCGACTGTGAGGTGGTGAGATTAGATGACCCAAAGGCTGGAGGAGGTGGTAACACTTTCATATTTCAAATATAAAAATAATAAGATCAAATAAGACAATGATCAGTTTATCAAAGTGTGATATTTTAAAATTACATGAGGCACAGAAACATCAAAATGCCAATACCCATTTGTTACATTTATACAATCCCCAAAATATTGGAAATAAAAAAAATAGGGATTTGGAAGAATTTCCGTTAGTTTATGATTCAAAGTTATATAAGTTTATCACATATGTAAAAGAATACAAATCTAAATTAGGAAGTAATGTAGCTATTATTGAAAAATTTGATAAACATTTTTTATCTTGCTCGCCTCAGTATGTATTAGGACATTACCTCATGGGTGATACAGGTGTTAACAGATATTATCAAGAATTTCAAACAAAATTAGGTGATATTAGCCATATATCGGGAAGTTTTGCCCTAGGTAACATGTTAACTCCAAATTTGGATTATACAATGTGGATTAGGTCTGAAGATTTACAGCTCCATCGTATATATATGTTGGTCAAGTATTTCTGACAGTTTCACAAATGCGTCAACTAATAAGTCAGTCTCCATACAGAAAACATCAAATACTAGGTTTCAGTGATGTTACTACACCTTCGAATTTTGAAAAATTGGTTAACGAAGAAAATGCTGCTCAGTTCTTTGATTTTATTCCATTTCTTCGTAACCATTCAAAATCAGTTCTTGAAAAAGATATGGTATATATTACTGAAAAAATTGTATATTGTAAAACTTAAAGTAATGTAATTTCAAATAAAAAATGAATAAACAGGAAGCAACTAAAATTATTAATACATTAGATCAATTATTATTGCTTTCTATAGGTAAATTATATGGACAAATTCAAGATATAAATGATACAGCTATTATAAAGAAGATTTTAGATGATTTTAATGATATTATTATTAAAGGAGATGAAAATATTCAAAAAATCATTGATCCAAATCTCTTAGCATTTTCTAACAAAACTAATATTCAAAATTTCAAAGCAAATATAGAAGCACTTCTTTGTGGTGACCTTTATTTTTTAAGAAAATTAACATTTATATATGGAACAAAAGTACGAGAAATGTTCCGGATACATATTCAGACTAAATATCCATATTATATTTATTGTAATTATTTACAAGATGTAAATATGTTGCTTACGTGTCTTAATGATTGTGAAATATATGATGAAAAATCTCTATGTACAATATTTAATGATGATAATATATATAATAATATCCAGGCAATTATAATTTGGACAAGATTTAAAGAGTGGTTTAAAATTTATCCATACTGTTCCATTCTAAAACAAATTTCAAAATTAGAAACAAGTGAGAGTTTTATAGAATTTATGCGTTTACATAATAAAATTAATACTGGATGTTTTCGATATAGTCTTGTAAATTTTGGAGATCGAATTTTTCTCATAAGAGACAAATATAAACGAAGATTTTGTAATGAAAGTTTAGTACACAATGAAAAAAAAAATATTATAGAAGATGCTTCCCATCCTTTAGCTACCATTCTAGATGAGCAGTTATATTGGAACTGTAGTAATTCAATGGATATTGAAAGTTTATTGCAAACTTCATCTTTTGAGAAAGCAGTTTTTAATAAAGGATGTAAAGCTCTATGTAATCCACATAATTATAATTTAGCTAAAACCTACTTATATCCTAATTCAAAAATACATCCCATTGACCCAAATTTTAATAAAAAATTTATTTATGTATGTGAAACTAGGTCGATTTTGAGGTTAATATCATTGGAACTTCAAGAACATTCTCTTAGACATTACACCGTTTTACATCCCACAAATATATTTAATTACCATAATACTATTATACTTTTGTTATTTATCATAATAATAATATTAATTGTTTACTTTTATTTATACATATATAAAAATATATAATGACTATAGTTAGTATAGAAACTATTACCCCCAGCAACGACCCTAACCCCAGCAACACCCCCTAACCCTAACCCCAGCAACACCCCTAACCCCAGCAACACCCCTAACCCTAACCCCAGCAACACCCCTAACCCTAACCCCAGCAACAACCCTAACCCTAACCCTAACCTCAGCAACAACCCTAACCCTAACCCTAACCCCAGCAACAACCCTAACCCTAACCCCAGCAACAACCCTAACCCTAACCCCATCAACAACCCTAACCCCAGCAACGACCCTAACCCCAGCAACGACCCTAACCCCAACAACCCCCCTAACCCCAGCAACCCCCCTAACCCTAATTCTAGCAACAACCCTAATAATTCAAGTGACAACCCTAATAATTCCAGCAACAACCCTAATCCCAGCAACACCAACCTGATCTCAAGTCCTACCTCCAACTCCACCAACCTTAACCAACCTAATAATCAAAATTCAAATAACATTATAAATAATCGCCAAACAAAAGTTATATTAAAACTAATTACAATTACACTTATGACATCTGTTTTTGGTACAGTTTTATATATTCTTGGAGATAATATGGTAAATAGAAAAATTTATGAATGCATAACCCCTTATTTGTTATCTCATGTACAAAATAATTTAAATAATTATTTGATAATTTCTAATTAAAAACATACAGAGTCAGTACCTGATGTGAATTCAATTTTAATATTTAAAATAATTTTAAACACTTATAATTTGTAATAAAAAAAAAAAAAAAAAACGTGTGTCATACTTCTCAAATTTAGGTAGGCTATGATATAAAAACAGCATTTATTACACATTTTTACACATCCAAAGTATAATAATAGCATTAAACTTATAGTTAAAAACTAATCTTTAATAATATAGTCTATTAGAACAGTTTGATCAATTTGTTGGTTTCCTGATATAGAAGTGAATTTTGGATAATGTAATTCCACTATTCACCTTTTCAAAATTTTCATCTAGATAATGGGAAAAAAGAGCATTACACTCACAACAAAACATTTTATCTCCAATATAAATGAACTTGTTTCCCTTAAACTCTTTAATAGCATATAAGGCATCACTATAATATTCATACTTTAAAGGTTCTCTTTCACTTAGGTTGAGTTCATCTATCATTTCATAATATCCTGAAGTGCTCATATAAAAACTACCCTCAGCCATTGCACTTGGGATTGAACTCTTTTTTTCTAGTGGCCATGTCATTAAAAGAACATCAGGATGATATTTATTATTAATTGCCTCAGAGATATTTATATTATCCACCTCCATCCATGATATAGAATTTATGTTTGAGTAATTATCAGTAGCTTTCACGTCCACATTTCTTAATCTCAATAGATTTTCAATGAATGCAGTGCCAGCAAAAACACTTACAAGAGAACCTTCACCTGTGAATTTAATAATTGCATCTATTTCTATTTCTAGTGGCAAATAATGATCAAATACTCCTCGTAGGATTCTACACAAATCAGGAAAAATATGAAGACAGTTAATTATATACACAATTTCTTCTTCCAATGGGTAAATTGAAGAAAACTTCTTTGATATTTTATTCCTTTTTACATCTAGTGAGAAATCCATCTGTTTCTCCAACTGCCTTTTTTCTTCATCTGGTGTTATTATTGTGTATATCTTCTTTTCATCTGCATTCAAGATAAAATTCCACCACTCTGCAGCGTTCGAAGATGATATTTTATCTTTGAATTTTCTTATAAATAACTTTGGTAACTTTCCACCACGAGTGGGAATTTCATCAAATTCTGAAAAAAAAACTATCAAAAAGGACTTTTCGACAGCCTCTGTTCAATAAAACTGTCCCACACACATGGCACGGTATTTCATATGCATGTTGTGTGTTGAAATGTATTACTAAGTAGTACATTGCAAAGAACTTTTTCTGGCAAATATCACAGGCAAAACATTTTCTTGTCAAAATTTTGGACAGATAATTACCATTGCAGATTTCTTTCTCACACCGATCACATTGTGTATGGGTCAGGTAAGACTGATGATCAAATAAAAAAATAACTTTATCACCCTTGTATGTTGAAATATTCTTAAAAAATCTTTTAGGAGATGTCATTATCAGCACTTGATTATAACAGTCAGTTCCACCACTAGTAATCTCTTCACCATTCACAAAGGCTTCACCTCTCCATTCCAATTGACGTAGTTCTTGTTCAAGTTGAGTCCAACCATTAGAGGGTGATGATATGAGTAGTCGAACATTTTGATCCATAATAAATTTTTGAATGGTTGAACCCATCTCATATTCTGGTTTTGTGTCTGGTCTCACTATATATTTTTTTTGTTCATAAGTCAGATTTCGCCACATAATCTTTGCAACCGGACTTTCCCATATTTTGCTAGTGTCTGTTATTTGGGTTATAATATCATTGCCTAGTGGCCTAAACTGATGATTTTCATTTTCAATAAACTTGTTAAAAACAGAAATTACTTTTCTCCATATGTCGGTGCCAGTCATAATGTTCAATCCAATCTACCACCTGTAAAATCAAATGTATGATAGGTTAAATTTTTACAGACATATTGTGCAAATTAATGTTTATATATATTTCATATTTCAATCAGAGGAAAAAAAAAAAGATAAGCCTTATCATTTTGTGCTGAAGGTCGGTTATTTTAATAGTTTATTTACATTGTTTATGTATCAACTTTTGTGGTAAGATATGATTAATTCCAAACGATGTCATTCCTACCACATTAGAAAACATTTTCACTGATTATGACCATTATTGTAATTTTTTATTAAAAAAAAATGTTAATTATTAGTAAAAAATCATATGATTACAACAAGATTCAGAACAGAATAATTAATTGAAAAAAAAAATAATAATGTATTTCTTGGACCAATCTTCTGAAGGCTTTGTTGTTCTGTTGTAGCTAGTTAATATAAAGCTTCCATATAGAAGTCATCGTCCAATGTTCATTTTCTCCATCTTCATTTTCTCCATCTTCATCTTGTTTTACCTCAGTGCAACATCCTTTATAATCAGGGTTGTAGAGAGCTGTAAACTCATTCTGTAAATAAACTTTCTGATTGAGTAATCTCAAATGTTCAGGTAAGCTTAAATCCACTCCTGCATATTTTTTGGCAATCTCTGTCATTACCTTAACCCATTCTATAACACTTTCAATTTTACTGTAGCATACTTCTATTCTTCCCAAACCGAGGTGAACAGGCGTTATGATCTGTGACTCCAAACGGAAGTTATCATATAACATTTCTACTGCTCGTATTTTCATAATTCTTTGAACTAAATTATTACAGTTTCTTTTTTTTGGATTTGTAGCCTCATACTGCTGCTTTTCAATCTCCGCTAAGCTCCTTATGCGTGCAATAAATTTGGGGATATCTTCATAATCCACTACACAATGCCCAATGGCGATAGTCACAATCACATCATTAACAGAAGCTGGATAAAAAGAGTCATCCAGCACCTGTGGCCGGTATATCCCGTCCTCACTTGATGGCACCACTGTCCATTTGGAGGGGGGGTTTTCGGGAGAATCCTTACTTGATGGCGCCGCTGTCCATTGGGAGGGGGGGGGGTTCATGAGAACCCTTACTTGATGGAGCCGCTGTCAATTTGGAGGGGGGGTGGTTTTCAGGAGAATCCTTACTTGATGGCGCCGCTGTCCATTTGGAGGGGGGGGATCAGGAGAATCCTTACTTGATGGCGCCGCTGTCCATTTGGAGGGGGAGGGTTCAGGAGAATCCTTACTTGATGGCGCCGCTGCTGTCCATTTGGAGGGGGGGGGGGGGGTTTCGGGAGAATCCTGACTTGATGGTGGTGGTGCTGCTGCTGTCCATTTGGAGGGGGAAGTTTCGGGAGAATCCTGACTTGATGGTGCTGCTGCTGCTGCTGCTGTCCATTTGGAGGGGGGGTGGGTTTCGGGAGAATCCTGACTTGATGGTGATGGTGCTGCTGCTGTCCATTTGGAGGGGGGGTGGGTTTCGGGAGAATCCTGACTTGATGGTGGTGCTGCTGCTGCTGTCCATTTGGAGGGGGGGTGGGTTTCGGGAGAATCCTGACTTGATGGTGGTGGTGCTGCTGCTGTCCATTTGGAGGGGGAAGTTTCGGGAGAATCCTGACTTGATGGTGGTGCTGCTGCTGCTGTCCATTTGGAGGGGGAGGGTTCGGGAGCAGACTCACAGATAGTGTTGTCATCACTAATTTGTGCCATTCCTGACTGAAGAAGGAGTGATTTACAATTACACTGTTTATTATTATTATTATTATTATTACTATTTTATTTATTTTCTCACAATGCTACCCACCATCCGTCTGTCCTCGTTTAGTTCCATAGTGAGAATGAGCTTAGAGTTTTTTTTATCCCACTTAAGTACACATTAGAGAGTTGCGCCAGCAGAGAAAGTCCATCTTTGGCTAACTGCCAACAAACTCACCCTTAACATTGACAAAACGTTTTATATTCTGTTTGGCAATAAATCCTCTAATCAGATAAATCTCAAAATAAACAATACCCAAATTTGTAACAAATTAGATGGCAAATTCCTTGGCGTTCTCATCGACCACAAGCTGAATTTCCAGGGTCACATTCTAAATATATCAAAAAAAGTTTCAAAAACTGTTGGCATTCTTTCTAAGATCAGATATTATGTACCCCGCCCTGCCCTGGTTACTCTCTATTACTCCCTCATCTATCCATACCTCAACTATGGTATTTGTGCTTGGGGTTCTACTACCCAAAATCATTTACGTCCTCTCATTACCCAACACAAAGCTGCTATTAGGACAATAACCAACTCTGGCCCCAGACATCACTCGGTACCCTTACTCAAATCTCTGAATATGTTAGATATTAAGTCACTGCACATTCTCTCTTGTGTATTATACATATATAAAACGCTGAACTGTAATGCCAATCCTGACCTCAAAAGCTTCATTGAAGGTTGTAACAGAACCCATGAGCACCACACCAGGAATAAATACAGTTTTGATATTCCTAGAGTACGACTTAATCAAACTAGAAATGCTCTACAAATCAAGGGACCCAGAATGTGGAATGACCTTCCCAACCATGTTAAAGACTGTACCTCTCTCAACCAGTTTAAGATAAAAACTAAACACTACCTAATAAATTCCCTGTAACCCACCTCACTCCTTTATTGTCAACCCATGTCTGTTATTTTATTTTATTATTATTATTTTTTTTTTTTAATCAACACTGTTTGTCAACCTATTGTATTTGTGCTGCTTTTTCAGTCATGTTCCCCCATTTTTGTATCTTTATTTGTATTTGTTTTCAACACTTTTTATTCTTTATGCTCAATTAGTATTAAGTTCTAGATATTAATGTTTTTCTTGCCCGAAACGCATTGCATAATAGTGGCTTTAGGCATTGTATGTACTAGCTCTATCTATATATCAATCCATTATTGTAACATCACTTGTATGTATGTACCTTACCTGAATAAACATATTTATTTATTATTATGTTTCTCTACACTTTGGTGGCCAATTTAAATCTGGTTCTCCCCCCCCCCCAAAAAAAAAAGCAGCTCACAACCACCTCGGTGAGATCACTCTAATTTATCATTGTGGGTCGGTTGTTTAATCTAGGAAAGTCTCTTAAGAAAGCAACTGGTGAAAGCGGCAAGTATCACTAATTTCCCATTCTTCAGACATCAGTTGTTCTTTGGGAGACTATTTCCATTATCAACTTATAATTATTTAAATACATAATACTTTTAAATCTTCTACAGCTCTCTTCCAGAATCCAATCATTAGATGTTCTAGACCTTCATTAGTATGAATTGTTTAAGGTGTAAATGGGGAATTTGGATGGTGGTATCTATCTTTTCATGCAATGTGGCTACATTCCAACATTCTGTTTCAGTATCCGAAACCAAACTTTTTACAATCTTCCGAGTGCATTGGGCTACTAAACTACAATTTTTTCTCATCTGAGATGATAATAAACCCTCATCTTTCAAGATAAAACTACAAATTTTATCCATTTCCCCAGTTTGAATTATATTAATAAAGAGTTGGGGATTACGGGTTACAAAAATTATACATTCTCTCTTATAATAAGAGTAATAGATGATAATCATTTCGATAAAAAATGATCCATATTCTTTCCCCCCTAAGCGAGCAATTAGTGCATTATATTTTTTAGTTTTTTCCACATGATAAACTCTGTCAATGCTTTTGAAGTCATTACAAAATTTTAAGTCAATGATGTATATATTGTCACAGTCTTCATCACCATCACTAAAAATGCGACAAGAATAGTTTTCATATTTAAACCATACTCTGTCATTAATTTCATTAACCAAAGTTTCATATAAATTTTTCATGTATGGTTCCATATATTTTATGGTCTGACATTTTTTGGTTTTACATAAACTATATTGGTTGATTTGATACCAGGAATTATCAACCTCTTTTTCAAAACATTTCACCCATTTTTCATAAACATCATATTGTCCAGTTGATTTCCAATTAATGTGTTCAAACATCAGGTACCTAAAATAAAAATCTCGCTTGAAATAGTTTTTTGTTAACAGAAATTCTTCTTCACATTTGTAGTATGTCGACCAAAGTGGAATTGATATTCCATCGATTCGCATCATCTCTCTTAAAGTTTCTTTTTCCTCTTCTGAAGCTTGAACCATCTTTAGAAATGTAAGAGGGTCCTTGGCAAAGGATTTATATCCATTGTTATTGCTTCTTATATTAAAATTTTCGTCATAAACACATAATATTGTATATCTTTCATCTATATTTGAAATAAGTTCGATGAAGAATCCTTCGTTTTCTATTTGACATCGTAGTATAAATTGAAATTGTGATGCTAGTGGTTTCCCTTCCTCGTTAGCTCCCATCCATATTTTCAAGGAATAAAGAGTTTGTATTTCTGTTTCAAACAAAAAATTTGATGGTAATTTTAAATCTCGTTCTAATGTAATATTTAGTCCACAATTATAAAAGTATTGAATATAGCTAGACAATTGTAAACTTGATGTAATTGAAGGTACAAAAGATTTAAAATTCTCACATTCCGTAGTCAACATCATGTTGTCGAAAGGGTTCATTATGAAAAAAAAAAAAAAAAAAAAAAAAAAAAAAAAAAAAAAATCTCTAATAAAATGTCAATTTACCCTAAATGGCCTCTCTGGCAAAAGAATGTTGAAAATTATCTCAAATTTTTTTGGTTAAAGCTGTGTATGTGGATATTGGTATCCCAGATGGTTTTTCTCCTCCTCTATTACTTTTGATTCTTTCCCTCAACATCCTGGATTGCTATGGGAGGGGAATCCACAAAAAACTTAACGACTCTTCCTTAGTTGGTTAGTATCCTCACAGCTCTCTTACATCTCGGCCTGTCACAGTCTGTTAAAAAAAATCCATTATAGTAGAAGAAATAAGGAGACTGATTGACCTAGTTGTGTGAGAACCATGAGCAAACAATAGTCACTCTCCCTTTTTCAATATAATAACAGATATGACAGCCACACCATCAGGAGATCCACACACACCCCACCCCCTCACAAATGAAATGAGAACACTGACCTGCTCGCGTGAATGGTGAGCAACTATGAAGCAAGAGAGGGCGGCTCTGTCTTATATTGACAGGAAACAGGAAACTCTTAAAAAAAAAAAAAAAAAAAAAAAAAAAGTCACTTCTCCCTCGTTGAGTCCTCCTTATTTCAATCAACATTTTTCATACAGTTTTGAGATTAATTTTTAAAAATTAAATGTTGTAAATGAATTGGAATGGTGGTATCCATTTTTTCATGTCTTGTTCCATATATGTTATAGTCGGACAATTTTTTTTTTTTCAAAATGGGTTCAAACATCAAATAACTAAAATATTTATCTCGCCCAAAATAGCTTTGTTCGTCTCTTAACAAAAGTTCTTCTTCATAATAACTTTTGTAGTATGTCAACAAAGGTGGAATCGATATTCCGTCGATTTGCACTAAAGCTTCTTTTTCCTCTTCTGAAGCTTGAACCATATTTAGAAATAGGATAGGGTCTTTGATAAAGGATTTATATCCACTTTTATTGCTTGTTATTTCCAATTTTCCATCAAAATTATAATCACATAATATTGTATATCTTTCATCTAAGTTTGAAATAATATTGTGATACTACCTCTTTGGTCTGCTTGAGCTGCCAACACATCTCCTAAAAATACATTAAAAATCACTAACCTGGTCACGTGGATAGAGAGCAACTGAGCAAGTATGAAGCTGCTCTTGTCTTATATACAGCCTGACAAAATTATCCTCTTTAAAAATAAATGTTCTATCATACCTCCCACTCATTTGACAAGGGAGAACTCTGTGGTCTCCATTTTCTCATGATCACAAGATTTTCAACGCTTTATCCAAATGGGATAAACAGGCAGGAACAACTGTGACTGTTGTACAACAATAGTATAATTAACATATATCTATATCAAATGCCTTAAATATTTGTGGTGAAAATAAATTTTGGTTCCCTTCTTTTAGTAACTGATGTGATAAAATCTTTTCATTATCCCATTCTATTACAATATGTGGAATTTGATAGATGAGTTTGATAAAAGATGGCATCAAGAACGGTAGTGAATGCCCCAAAACAGAAGTTAACATGGATGATATACATGTTTCTAAGGATGGGAGTTTTCCTTTTCCTTTTTCTATATTAATTCTGAATAATAAAGTAGAAGCTACACTCACTAATTGTTGAAATTTAACCTGGTCAATAGGAACATAAGATTTGTGTAAGTACCAAATTATAATATATTGTAAATGAGGCAAAACAATTTTATACTGTTGTTGTTGTTGTTGTTGTTGTTTGTGTTTATGGGCATTATTAAAATTTACAGTTTCATAATCAATGTTAAATGAATTTATTGGAATGACATAGGCTATAGTTTTATATTTCTTTTTATTTTGTGTTATATACAAGTTAGTAGATGAGTTTAAGAGTTTATTGGAATAAACATAAATCGTCATTTTTTAATACAGTCATCACAAAAGTGATGAGATTCGATTGACTCATCTGCAAGTCTTCGTAATGTTGGTATTTGGAGGAGGTGTAGTGGTTTATTTGACTGGCGACATTTATAACAACATGCTACATTCTTACTTTTTTCCAGTTGACGCCATTTTTCAACTCTCTGGTATATTGATAAACTCGGATGGACTGTTTTTAAAAGGTGTTCTGGAGAAATGTATTTTAAGAGAGGTTCCATAAAAGTATCAAAATTATGTAATTCCATATTATCGAAATCAAAATTGGCATTCATTTTTTATCTAAAGGGTTAGGTTTTCAACGATGTTTGAGGTTTTAAGCAATTCTATAATATTTTTTTGTATCTCTTGACTTTTATAGACATCATTCAAAATCAATGTTGGATTATATGAGTGAATAATTTTTCTTAAAATGTGGCGTACTTTATCTCGTCTTTCACAACCCCACATTAACATCACACACATTGTCACGGTTACAATGATACCATACATAGTAGGAATGACACTGTATTTATCTCGTTTAGGCAAACGTGTAAAATATCGGTTAGAAAGATATTGAACATATCTTTTATAATTGAGTTTTGATTTAGATATTTGTTTAGAAAAGACATCACAGATATTTTCGGAATGAAATACTGGCATCGGTTCTGTGATTATAGAATATATATTTAAAGAAGGAAGAAAAAGGCCTCCGTAATCAATTAATTTAATTCGATGAATGTCATCATTGGATACAAATACATTTTGAGGATTAATATCGTAATAAGTACCTGATATATATTTGTCAGTAGTATTATATAAGACTAATTGAACATCAATAAGCTGTCTAAGAACTGTAGTAAGCAATTGTTGACGACAATACTGATCATTTTTCAATAAGTCGACTTTTTCCCTTAGTAGGATCCAATCGCGTGGGTTTAAGTATTCCATTTCGATAAAGTAGCCTATAGATTTAGATTTGAAAGGACATTTATACTCAATATTATTCAAAGAATGAGGAACTTTTGTAGGTTGTGATGACTCTAGAAATTTACCTTGTGGACAGTGTATTACATTATAGGCAGTTTCGACCATAAACACACGATACACTTGAACAAAGAATGCCTTTCTGATATTTTCATCAAGACGTGCAATGTTTTCAATCTCCATTAAAAAATCCCTTTTCCGGCGAAAACTCTTTCGAGCCACAAATGTTTGTAGATACTTTTTTCCTCGTTTGTGCTTCTTCTTAGAAGATTTAAAAAGTTTGGAAGCCGTGTGTGGGTAAATATTTTGAAACACATGTATTTGATGTGGTAATCTAGGATCAAGAAGTTCAATAGTAGGTACTTGGACAAGATCAACTTTACCATAGGCACCTTTCCCTAAATGACGTTTGTGGGTATTAAATGTAAAACGAATATGATTAGATATTCTATTATTTAGTGTTTCACATTCATCAGGCTTAGTCAATTTGTTTTTCCCCTTAATGACATCCATTTTTTAATTATTTATGATATAATCCCAACTTGAAAACGGATACCAAACCCAACTCTTATAAGTCTTACGAAATTTTGATAGAAGGTATAAAAAAAGAAAAACGTATATATATTAAATATATCATAACTATATATAATACAACAGTTTTTGTTTTTCATATATTATAATACAAACACTGTCATGACAAATACAACTGAAAATATTTGAAGTAATTCACAAACTATTGGACTGAAATGGAGGAATTTATCAAGAAAGGTAATCAAACATATCCTAATCTCTTAAAAATATATTCTTTGGCAACATATATTAGAAGATAATTATGGACTGTAATGGTATAACCAATGTTTCTTTCTTCTTTGTAGATAACTTGGAGTTTATTAATGGAGACATTACTGACCCTGTATATAGAAGCCCCAATATAGCGCTTGTACAAATACTCAACTGTGTAGCTGTTAAATCTCATGGACTTTCTCAGATTCTTGCTGAGATATATCCATACTGTGGTTCTTATACACGACGCCGGGCAATAGGCACTTTAAACCGTGCTATGCTTGAAGATAGACCTCAACCAGGAAATATTGAGATTTGTCATCCTAACACTGTAACAAAGGGACCAGTAGTTATAAATGTTTTTGGGCAGTTTTATATGGGGAAGGAGAAAAATCAAAACCTTTATACTAAAAGACTCATACAGCAGTTACAGCAGTCGTGTACTGTTGATGTTGGACCTAAAGGAAGAAATCCTAGACATTTAGAACCTTTCGATCATCAACTTTTATCTGGCCTTTTAAAAGATACATCCCAAAACAGGATTTATTGGTTTAATGAAGGTCTAAATAAATTAGCAGTGCAAGTATCTAATGGAAAATACAGTTTGGTAATATTTCCATCGTTAATTGGGTGTGGATTGGCTGGTGGAAACTGGGAAAGAGACTACTTACCAGCAATTATAAAATTTTCTAGACAGGTCTACCCCTTTGGTGTCAGAGTTAAAATTATAAACAAAATTATGTTAAAGACATCATAACAATGAAAAGAATAGTTAAACCTCCTAATTTATATATATATTTTTTTTCATAGGTTCCCCTCTTTATTACAAAAAAAAAAAAAACAGGACAGTGTCATTAACATAAATAAGACGGACCTCCACCCTCCCTGGTCAATTGTTGTTGTGTGATGATTTAATCCTGACAACAGAATGAACCAGTCAGTGGGTTTAGATATGTTCCCTAAAACTTTATGAACTGATTGAGGTGAGAGAGACCATAGTTACTAATTGAAGAAATTTTATCTCTACCCTTCTACCACTACTACTACTACTACTACTACTTCCATCCTACTCTTATTTACCCTATCACTTTTCAGACATCTTTCTACATACCAAACCCGAGAAAAGTGTTGTTTTTTTTGTTTATTTTTTTTTTTTTGAATAGTTAATTGTGGAATAAAGAGCTTTTTCCCCTTGTTTACAACTCCATTTCTTCCCCCTTTTTTTTAATTAATATTAATGTTATCTTTCATATTTCTTCTAGGTTTAATATGGAATTATCCCTGGGGAAATGTCCAAAGAGAAGACATTTAAAAAAAAATATATACAAAATATCAAATTCAAAAAACTCAAGAGGTTGCCAACTTTTTTTGACTTGCAAGATTTCTCCTACAAGGTCAAGATTACAGCAGAATATCAAAGTAAGAAACATCATAGAAATTATGACAGAAGCAGAAAAGGCATCGTTAACTATTATATTTAATTGTTCACCAAATATCAGATCAATTGATAATGATATAAATCTGTTTGAAAATGAACATGATTTTAGACAAGACGAGTGTTTTGAAACTAAAAATAATTCTACAGTCCTGGTTAAAATACCATTTTTGAAAAAATATCAAACAAACCTGGTGTTCAACCGACTCTGGGGACCTGATAATAAGGACGTTGTCATTGATATATCAATTAAACACGGTTCCCTTAAAACTATCAAGAAAAATGTCATTCGTCATCAAATTGTATCTTGCCCCATTTGTTTAGATATGAATGGGTCAGGTGACATGGTTTTTATGTTTGATGATTATATGGTTGGATGTGGTCACAGTATTTGTCCTCAATGTATGTTTACATTATCAGGCAAAATTTTGTTGGGTAAAAAATCTACAGGGAAATTTGATAATAATAATTATGGCTGCCTTAGATATATGAATAATTCTTATGGGATGTACTCTTTTTTTATCAATCATTATCTACAAAGATGAAATATTTTGTCCACTTTGTAAGCAAATAGTAAAAAGTGTGTTTGTGTTGAATATGCATCATCTAAAATGTAGCATTAGGGAATTTTCTCGTAAGTATGCACAAATCTTATTTTGGGGTAATCAAACTGACAGGCTGTTTTTAGAAGCCCCAACTAGTTTTATATATGGAGTGGAGCAATTGGCAGTCACTGATTTGTATATAGAAAGATATATTATGGAAAACAGTTGGATTTTTGACGAATATGTGACACCAGTTACCCTATACCTTAACTTTAATGAAACACTTTCAGAGATGAAACTTGTTTTTAAGAGTTTACAGCCATATTTATTAAAACTAGCCTCAAAAAATTCTAATGATCCATCAAATAGAAAATACTTATTATTCTTTAACCAACTTTGTCATAGAAAGGGAGGTGAACCAATCCTGAGACCAACATTCATTAAATAAAACAATTAAAAAAAATGTTTTTTTGTAAATAAATGTATATGTATGTGTTATTTGTACCTCTGTTTGGGTTTCAATTAGAGGGCATCAATTTCTCAGGCAGCAACAGGTACCACCTAGCGTTCATATTCATATGACAACCCAAGGCCAGCCATCACCACTTCAGTTGCAAGGTCCACCGCAGGTACAGTCACAGTTGCCACCCCAGGGCCCACCTCAGGGCCCAGCTCAGGCACCAATGCTATAAAAACTCTAATCCGAAAAGTTAAAATGTCATCCTTACCACATTTCCATATCATATTTTTATTCATTTTATATATATATATATTTTTTTTCTTTTTTTTGGGATAATGATGATGATGATGATGATGCTGATGATGAGGAGGAGGGTGTAATTATTTATTTCTTATGTTTTCTCATTTGAAACTGTGTTTGGTTGAAGTTGTAGCTGGTTAGATACATTATCCAAATCTGTATCTACAGTATTTTTTAGTCCATCTGTGAGTGTGTTTTGACTCAAGGTTGTGCAGTGTTCTCGCAGAGTATATCAGAATCCTAAAACAAAGAAAAAAAAGTGTCCTTTTTTTGTAAGTAAGTATATGAAACATATAAATAAATAAATAAATAAATAAATAGCATACACCTTAACCTTTTAAGTTAATGTGTTTTTTTTTTCAGAAGATGGTTGAGAGGGAAAAAGGTAAGAAGATCTTTATGCAGAGGTGTGCACAGTGTCACACTGTTGAATTAAACGGCAAGCACAAAACTGGACCCAATCTAAATGGCCTCTTCGGCCGCCAAACTGGTCAGGCTTCTGGCTATATTTACACTTATGCCAACAAGGCCAAGAGTATCACGTGGGACAAAGATAATCTGGATATCTACTTGACCAACCCCAAGAAATTTATTCCAGGCACAAAGATGGTGTTCGTTGGTCTTAAGAAGAAGAATGAGCGTGCAGACTTGATTGCTTACCTGGAAACCTCCACCAAGTAGAGCAAGCATTAATATTTTTGTGGTCTCACCACTTTAAATCAATAAATCATCCTGCTATCAAAATTTACTAAAAAAAAAAAAAAAAAAAAAAAAAAAAAAAAAAAAAAAAAAAAAAAAAAAGGGCAGTAAAAATTACAAAACGTTGCTCAAAGAGTGGAGGAGACAGCTGGTTGCCCAGAGTAGATGGTAGCAGTATCAGCTGAATTATATAAAAATCAAGTAGTCGCAGGCTACTCTCACATTTTACATCCACTGATGGCCAACAAACACACGCTTCGCTACTCTTCCATCCAATAGAAATTTAGTAGCCACATTCTTACTAATATTTGGAATATTCAGGTGTACAAAGTGTGATGATATATGTTGTATTAGGCTAGGAAACCTTGACCGAATTTATCATTTAAATTCGGCGAAGAGCGAATTAATTGCTCGAATAGTGGCGAAAGAATCCGGATCATTTTATGTAGAAAAGGTAAACCGCGTACTTTTCATAACCCGAAATCCCCATCTCTTTATGGACCTCATTCAAATGGGAGAAAAGGAAGAGATCTGTCATTTTATTATAGAAGACGAAGGTTTATCATCATCACCACCACCAATTTGTGAATTCCTTTTGGATATTACTGGAATGGGATATTGGACCATGGCCTGCTTACGTAGAGCAATCAACACCACCGTAATATTCCTCATT